>NC_056739.1:980071267-980096267 GCF_019279795.1 Protopterus annectens | reverse complement strand
TTAGTTGTCTTCTCTCGCCTTCTTTCTTGCTGGATGGGTTCGGAGCCAATCCTCGGCTCCGACTCGGCACTTGCTAAGCTCGAGAGCTAATTTTACCAGCTCGAGGCAACCCTATATCCCATGATGCAAGGCAGAGACTACCCAGATCTCGTTTGGTAGCTAAGGAAATTATGGAATATATTCTTCCAACCGTAGAGGAGGAAGAAAAAGTAACAATAGTAAAAATGACAATCATAATCATCATAATCCTCTGAAAGGAATCAACCTAATCTAGTGACACTAGAAGCTGATTAGCTAGAGAAGGATAAAGCCTCTTAAGAAAAGAGGCATAATCTTCTCGGTCTGACCAGGCTAGGGGATGGAGGGCGGGACGCAAGAAAGAAGGCGAGAGAAGACAACTAACATGGAACGTTATGGTAGGTACATAACTTCTTAATGTTAAGTTGTCAATCTCGCCTTCATTCTTGCTGGATGGGACCGCGTCCCTAGCACCTCTATCCTGGGTGGCTCAATGGAACAGACTCTTGAGAACAGTGGAACCAAAATTTGCTCTGTCTCTGGAGGCCAAGTCTAATTTGTAATGTGAAATAAAGGTATGAGGAGAGGCCCATGTGGCTGCTGCACAAATAGTGTCTATTGGAAATCTAGCCTGAAAAGCTGTAGATGTAGCTAGAGCTCTGGTAGAATGGGCTTTTGGCCTAGAAATCAACTCTTTGCCTCTGAGCTGATAAATGCAAGTAATCACAGAAGACAGCCATCTAGATAAAGTCACCTTGGAAACTGGAAGGCCTTTCCTGTTCTCTGCATAGGATAGAAACAGTTGATCAGATTTCCTAAAATGTTTAGTTTTGTCTAGATAATATCTGAGTTGGCGGTGAACATCAAGACAATGTAATTTTTGTTCCGCTCTATCAGAATAATTTGGGAAAAAAACTGGAAGATCAATGGATTGATTTAAGTTCGTCTGCGATGCCACTTTGGGTAAGAAAGACAGATTAGTCCTTAGAGATACCCTGTCTTTGTGGAAGATTAAGTAGGGAGGACGAATGCAGAGAGCATGAAGCTCAGATACTCTCCTGGCAGAAGTAATGGCGACTAAAAAGAGTGTCTTCCAAGAAAGAAATTTCAATGAACAGGCAGCCGCAGGTTCGAAAGGGGGGAGAATCAAGGATGTTAAAATTAAATTTAGATCCCACTGTGGTGGGGGGTCTCTAATCGGAGGTTTAAGTAAAAAGATACCTCGAAGGAATGCCTTGCAAGTTTATGTGACATAATGTTGTGGTCCAAAAAGCCTATATGAAAATTCGAAATGGCTGCCAGCTGAACTTTTACTGTGGAGGAAAAGGATCCTGAATGAAAAATCTCAGCTAGGAAGTCCAAGACCGAATGAATCGGAGCAGTATAGGGGTCTATATTCCTAGCTTTTGCCCAGAAGGAGAAACGTTGCCATTTACTAGTGTAAATCCTTCTGGTAGAAGATTTAAGGGAAGCTACTATGATATCCCGGACGGGATTAGAAATCATAGGAAGCCTGGCTAAGGATGGAAGTGGAGCAACCAAGCAGTGAGGTTGAGAGAGGGTATGGATTGGTGCAGCTGCCCCGATTGGTGGGTCAGAAGATCTGGAACCGGGTCCAGATGCCATGGCTGTACCAAGAGATAACGATGTAGGAAAGGAAACCATATCTGTCGAGGCCAATAAGGGACAATGAGAATCAACTTGGCTCTCAAGGTGGTTGCTTTCTGAATTACTTGAGGTATCAGAGGAAAGGGGGGAAAGGCATAAAGAAGTCCCCGGGGCCAATCTTGGGTTACAGCGTCTCTGGGGGGATGGCTTGGAAGGGGGAAGAGAGAGAAGAAGTCTGGGCATTTGCTGTTTTGAGATGTAGCAAAAAGGTCACAGCAAGGAAGGCCCCACTCCTGAAAAATCTCTTCCGTCACTGATTGCTTGAGAGACCACTCGTGAGGCATGAGAATAGCTCTGCTCAACCTGTCCGCTATGATGTTGGATTTCCCGGGGATATGCATTGCTATCAGAAACCGCTGAGAAGAGATTGCCCACTGCCAAAGTCTGAGAGCCTCTCGACACAGTGGATAGGACTTGGTTCCGCCCTGTTTGCTGATATACCACACTACGGACATATTGTCTGTTTGGACTGCAATAGTTCCCAGGGGAAGAGAGTCGCTGAGGGCTTGCAACGTTAAAAGCACTGCTCTCATCTCTAGGACATTTATGTGCAGATGGTATTTGAAAGGTTGCCAAGTGCCATGGGCCATCCTGCCCTGATAATGCCACCCCCACCCGATCAGGGAGGCGTCCGATGTAACCGTGGTGACCGGGGCAGGAGGAACAAAGGGTCTGCCCTGATGGACCTGAGGGGACGATATCCACCAGGTCAGATGCCTTTTGCAAGTTGGAGTTATTGTGATCTTGTGACGCATGGGAAGTTGTTGAAAGGACCATTGGGCGAATAGCATCCATTGTAGAAGACGCATGTAAAAGCGGGCAAAGGGAAGAAGTGTTATGGCGGCCGCCATAAGACCCAATACTTTCAGAGCAAATCTGGCCTGAATTTTGTTGCTGAGAAGAATCACCTGGACGTGACTTTGAATGTCCAAGATCCTTTGGTCTGTTAACTTTGCTGAAAGTTGTACGGTGTCCAATTTTGCGCCTATAAAAGTAATAGATTGACAAGGCGACAAGGCAGATTTTTCTAAATTTATAGAAATCCCTAGCTCTCTGCAAATGTGAATGGTGTAATCTCTGGCTTGGAGAAGTTGATGCCTGGTGGTGGCAGTGAGGAGCCAGTCGTCTAGATATGGAAACACCTGGAATCCTTGACGTCTCAGGTGAGCCGTAACCGCTGCCATACATTTGGTGAACACTCTGGGGGCTGTAGTGAGTCCAAAGGGCAGGGCCCTGAATTGGAAGTGACTGGTCCCCAGCCGAAAGCGGAGAAATCTTCTGGAGCGCCTGTGAATTTTTATGTGATAGTACAAATCCTGAAGATCTACCGAGCACATCCAATTGTCCTTGCCCAGAAAGGGTAGAATGGACTGAAGCGTGACCATCCGGAATCTTGTTTTCTTTACAAACTTGTTTAGTTTGCTCAGATCTAATATTGGTCTCCAGTCCCCTGTCTTTTTTGGTACTAAAAAGAACCTTGAGTAGATTCCGGATCCTATTTGGTCTGCTGGGACTGGCTGGATGGCTCTTTTTGCTAGCAGTTTTGATATTTCTGGTACTGCTAGTTCCCTTAGACCGGGTGGAACGTCTGGAAGGGTTCCCTTTTGCTGAATTGGGGCTTGAATAAAGGGAATTTTGTAACCCTCGGATATAATCGACTGTACCCATTTGTCTTGAGAAAGGGAAAGCCAGGCTATTGGGTACAGCGATAGTCTTCCCCCGACTGCCTCCGAAGGTGGACAATCGGGCAACATCTCAGGGATGCTGGAAGGGTTTGTCAGAAAGAGACTCTCTGCTACCCTGATTCTGTGGATCCCCTCTGTCCCTATGGCGGCGTCTGTTGTTGTTACCCCCTCTGCCTCTGGGGGTAAACTGACCTTGTGCGTCAGGCGTAACTCCTTGAGATTTGCGGAACCACATTTTCCCTCCCTTCTGACCTTTTGGGTAAGGTCTTGAAGGGGTGGAGAAACGGACTCCTACGGCAGAAAGAGTCTTGCCATCTTGTTCGCATCTAGTCAAAGTGTCTTTCACTTGAGGTCCGAACAAGGTCGAACCATCAAAAGGGGAGTTTGTGAAGGACGCCTTGAAGGGGTCTACAAAATTACAAAGCCGCATCCAGGACTGACGTCTTAAAGCCACTCCTGTGCCTGCGGCCCTACTCGCTCCATCGGCTGCATAAGAAATGAGCCGCATGGAGGAGTTAACAATGGAGTTTAGGATTCCTAGCTGTGAGCTAATCTTATCCTGAGACCCAGCAGCTGACGGATCCTGTAAAACCTCTCCCAACTCTTTAAGAACATCTCTTTGAAGGCGGGTGAAGTGACACAAGTAGTTCAGCGATCGCATGGCAAAGGTCGCTGAAGAAAAAATCCGCTTGCCGTACCTGTCCATAGTCCTAGAATCCTTGTTGGGAGGATGGACAGGTACTGAAGGATCAGCTAGTTCCTTCTTGGTGGCTGTAGCCACCACCACGGCATCAACCGGGACACCTTTTGTCAAATATTGCCTATCAGGTGGGGCCGTAATGAATTTAGAAGGCCTCCTAGGAATGGGTTCCACCGAATCCGTGGCCATCCACGCCTTCCAAGCCACCACGTCCATAAGAGGGTCAAAAGGCGGAGACACCCAGGAGGTGGAGGGTCGAGATCCGAACGCCTCCAGGTATACTGACTCGTCCTCGGAAGGATTAAGGGAGGGCCAGTTCCCCCTCTGCTTAAGAAGTTCAAGGATGTCTGAGAAAGAGACATCCTCAGAGGAGGACCTTGGGGATCCCTCCGACTCATCCAAGTCAGTATCAGATGTAATAGACTCGGGGGAGTCTAGATGTTTCCTCTTACAAGTCCTCTTACGCGGAGGTTCACCTGACGGATCAGGAGAAGCCTCGGAAGAGGAAGATATTCCCAATGGGGAAACCTGAGGCGTTGGATCTCTGGGTCCGGGAGCAAGAGAGTGGGAAGAGACGTCAGCAGGCACTGTAGTGGGAGGAGCTGATGGAAGTGACTGTTGACTACGCCCAGGGGCTAGTACACTCCTCATCACCTCGAAGGCTCCCCCATCAGAGAGACCAGAAGGTTCCCGCTCCGAAGAGATAGGAACTCCAAGCCTCACCAAGAGGGAAGGCTCCGAGGCAGATGTCGGGGCCGAGCTCACCAACGCCGAAGCCCCGAGGGGGAGAACGGGGTCGGACAAGGGTCCGATGCCACTCGCCCCCTCGGAGCCGACGAGAGAGAGATCAGACGCCCAGATCCCTCCAATGAAGGCCTCAAGGAGGAAATTGGAGCGGAGGATGACGGAGCCGAAGGAGGAGGTATCGGCTCTGATGCCACAACGGTCACGGCTCCGAGGAGCTTCAGCTCCGAGCTCTGTAAGAGAGTCAAAGGAGGAATGTTAGGTGGATGTGAAATAACTACCGTCTGTTGAGATGGGCTATGGAGCATTTGGGCCAATGCCTGAGACTTTAATAGTCTACTCACCACTCTCTCGAGGTCGTGATCAGACAGCCTGGACGACCGAGAAGAACGGCTCCGATGGCCCGCTCCGAGAGCAGGGGTGATCTCGGAGCCGAACGTATCGATTCCAACGAGGGGGATCGAGATCTCTTTTTAGAGATAGGTGGAGCCGAAGGAGCCGAGGATACGTCGGCTCCAGCTGGAGCCGACACTGAGTGTCTAGATCTGGCAGTATCGGCGCCGGATGGAGCCGATACTGTGACTTCTAAAATGGAAGGATCGGCTCCGGCCGGAGCCGATCTCGACACTGAAGAAACAGAACCTGTAGCCGACGGCTTGGGACTTACTGCCGAAGGCTTGACAGGTTTCGAGGGCTTCCCCGGAGCCGACTTAGTCGGGGAGCTCTCAGGCTTTAATAAGCCCCTCAATATTAATTTATTTCTGTGCTCCTGCAGGACTATTGGGCTGAAGGCATGACAGATAGCACAAGAGTCCTGCAGGTGCAGAGGTCCCAGGCAGTAAACACAAGAAGTGTGACCGTCTGTCAGAGACATCTTCTGACAGCACGAGTAACACTTCTTGAAGCCTGAGATCTTTGTGTCCTTCGACATAGCTCTGTCGAGGAAACACAAAAACACAGACACACACACACACAAATAACACCCAATTCAATAAACCAAAACTAAAACAGGGATACAACACACTCAAACACACACAAAAAATCCCTGACAGGAAAAATTAGGAAAGGGAAAGGCTTAAGGCCTAATCTAGGGAAGGGGATAAATAACCCGAAAAAAAGGGAACACTAACGGGAATAGGGTTAAAATAAACGTTAAGGTTCACAAAACAACTAAGGTTATGAAATTTAAAGGGGTGAGACTAAAAGTCTTAATATGAAGAAAAAACTTACCTAGAGCTGGTAAAAGAGGCACCTCATAAGCGAAACGGCAAACGAGATCTGGATAGTCTCCGCCTTGCATCATGGGATATAGGGTTGCCTTGAGCTGGTAAAATTAGCTCTCGAGCTTAGCAAGTGCCGAGTCGGAGCCGAGGATCGGCTCCGAACCCATCCAGCAAGAATGAAGGCGAGATTGACAACTTAACATCATAGATTTTAATTGTGTTTAAACTTCTGGAAAACAAAGTGATTGAATCCATTCAAAGAGTGTTCCTATCTTACTGTGAGACCCTAAGGAAGTGATTGAAAACTAAGAAGATAAAGGAGCAGTTTAAACACAATTAAAATCCATGTTCATTTAATGATTAAGTCAACAAATCCAGAAGTTGGACAAAATGCCTTAATAAACTGTGAATTTGAAAAATAGTATAACCCCAAGAGTGATACCGTTTTGTTGGAGCAAGTGAAGCATAAAAAGCGCCACGTTGTCTGGGAGTCCAAGCGTGGGAGTTTTGAGTTAAGGAATCAAGACCAACACTTCCGAAATCAAACAAAAGTTGAATTTAAGCAAGAAAGTGCTTTTTTCACTATCCTGAATATTAATCATTCAGACTGTGGAGAGTATCGCTTAATTATCATCAAAAGCAATTCCGAAGAGCTGCGGTCAAACTTTACTTTTCTGACTGTTTCAGTTAATAAATGTTTTTATTCATCGTTGGTCTGGTTCTCCTTGCCTGTGGAACTTTTTTGTTTTCCCTGTTTTTTTGTTCGTGGTGGCATATATATATATCTAATATATACTAGCTGTACCCGGCCACGTGTTGCTGTGGCTCAGTCTGGTTAAATGGAAAAGAAAGAAAAGAGAAAGTGCACATTTCTAATATGTTTAATTTCACAATGCTTGTGGGTATACAATATTTTTTGTTGTTCCATTGTCTGTGCAGATATAGAGATTGTCTGGTTTGCCGACTCTAGAACACACAACATATAATTGTCCATGTGAGAAGCAATCCGTGTGTAGATCTAAACCGCACAATTTTAAAGATTGGCCCTGAGCTTTGTTGATGGTGATTGCAAATGCCAATCGAATTGGGAATTGCAATCTCTTAAATTGAAATGGCATATCCGTTGGAATCATAGGAATGCGAGGAATGAGGACATCTTCACCTTTGAAAGGTCCTGTAAAGATTGTTGCTTCTATGACGTTGCTCATTAATTTTTTTACTGCAAGTCGCGTGCTGTTGCAAAGCTTTGGCTGGTTGATATTTCACAACATGATAATTGGCACGCCAATTTTCAATTGCAGTAGGTGCGGTGGCATCCCTGGCAGATCGAGTGAATTCAAAAATTCTGTTGGATAATTAACCGCTTCATCTGCTTCCACAACAGTGTCGACGGACTTGTATGTGACTGCTTCGCTTTGAATGTTAGACTGAATAATATTGTTAAGTTTGTAGATGTCTTTGTTCTTGACTGCAAGAATAGCTTGTTCAGTCAGCCAATCGTGATTCTTATAATTGGTTTGAATATTGGGAAATACTTTTTCAACCAATTCTTCTTTTGACGTCAATAAATTGCAGAAGTTATGAGGCAATGAAATTCGTCCTGAGGTCAGATCAAGCGGCCCCTTTCCGTTCCCAATTTCCAGCAATTGATGTGAGAATATCTCAGCTGATCGATTGTTTTGCAGCTGGACACTCATATTTGTAGTTAATTTTAACGTCTTTACGTGTCGCCACAAAGTAGAGTATTTCAAGCAAGCATTTATTTCGTCAGCTGGTGTCGATCAAGGAGAAGGTAGCAGATCTGAAGCTGCAGAACGGGATCGCCGTGCTTGTAACCGTGCATCCTCAAGTCTGGCTGCACATCGCTCTGCTGCTTCTTCGGCACGTATTTGAGCCATTCTTTGTCTGTTTTGCTCGTTCGCTGATGCCCGTTCTTCCTCAGTTTGATTTGCAATTACTCGTCGCACTGCTTCCACTCCACGAGTACGACGACCTAAGTTTGATCTTCTGCGAGGCATTATTTGGATGAACTAAAGCAGATCGATTGCACTAAAAAAGAAGTAAGAAAGTTATAACAAAAACATATAAAACTGCATATTTGTAAACAAATATATAGAATCCATAGTAGGTATATAAAAACACGCGTGTATTCGAATGCAACATGTGACATCTATATAATAGGAGGTATATAAAAACATGCGCGTATTCGAATGCAACATTGTGTGAAAATTTCACAGCAATTGGTGAAGAACTTTCGGAGATTTAAGATTTTGAACAAATGAACATATACATTTTTATTTATATATATATATATATATATATATATATATATATATATATATATATATATCTGTACAAACATACATATATGTATATGAAAAACTAGATTAAACAGAAAAGAAACAAAGAAAAACTATGAAGTTTTACTTAGCTGCGAGAGAAAATGGCTGACGTATCTTGCAACAAGAGCGGTAAACGAGATCTGAGGTAATATAGAGAGGGGTATTGTGGGTAGAGTCTTAGCTTGAGAGTTTTTGGCTGGCGCGAACTATGTAACGGCAGAGCTGGTCCTGAGGATTGGAACAGAGTAACTAAAGGTCAAGGATAAATGAAGATTGGCAACATCAGATTGTATGTTTGCCTATGTCTTAAGTGATAATTTAATAAGTGTTAAAAAAAAAAAGCAATAGGGCACACCAGTGTTTGTCCCTCAGAAAATTAAACTGGTTAAAATTATCACATTACCTATCTCTTTCTCAGATAAATACAATACACAAACTTCTCTTTAAGCTACAAAAGGTGCTTAGCTGTTAACAACTTAATGCAACTGTACTTCACAAGAGAATTTTATGCTTTAGGGAAAAATAACTGATCAGTATAACCAAAGCATCTAATACTGCAGGTGACTCTCTGTATTCAAACATTATGTTTAAACTATGGAATCACTTCCCACTACCAATGAAATCAGTTTAGAATGTATGGATGGGTTCGGAGCCGAACCTTGGCTCCGACTCGGCCACTCTAAAAGCTCGAGAGCTAGGTCCACTGGCTCGAGGCTCCCCTATATCCCACAATGCTAGGCGGTAACTCCTCAGATCCCGTTTGTAAGCTAGGCCCAGCTAGAAAAAATTCCATAATATGGAAAAAGGGGTAACCCACCTCTAAAGGCTGACTGAAAGGTGTCCTAAACCTAACTGAGGAAATATATATATATATATATATATATATATATATATATATATATATATATATATATATATATATATGTGTATATATATATATACATATATAGAGGTGGTAGAAAGGATAAAGGTCACAAAACAAACTCCTCTAGGTCTGTCCAGGCTAGGGGGATGGAGGGTGGGACGCAAGAAAGAAGGCGAGAAGAAGACAACTAACATGGAACGTTATGGTAGGTACCTAACTTCTAAATGTTAAGTTGTCTATCTCGCCTTCATTCTTGCTGGATGGGACTGCGTCCCTAGCACCTTGTCCCGGGTGGCCTATCGGAACAGACTCTTGAGTACAGTGGAACCAAAGTTGGCTCGGTCCCTAGAGTCCAACTTATAATGAGAAATGAAGGTATGGGGAGAGGCCCAAGTAGCTGCCGAACAAATTGAATCAATAGGCAGTCTGTCTTGGAAAGCTATAGATGTAGCTAAAGCTCTAGTTGAATGAGCCCTGGGTTTGGTTGGCAACTGTTGATGTCTGATTCCATACACAAAGGTAATCAATGAAGTAAGCCATCTAGAAAGAGATACCTTAGAAACTGAAAGGCCCATTCTGCCTTCTGCATAGGAAACAAACAGTTGATCAGACTCCATAAATTGTTTGGTCCTATCTAAATAGTACCTAAGTTGGAGATGAACGTCTAGCCAATGTAATTTTTGTTCTGATCTGTTCGAATAGTTAGGAAAGAACACAGGAAGATCAATGGTTTGATTCAAATTTGCCGGTGAAGTTACCTTAGGCAAAAAGGACGGGTTGGTACGTAAGGACACCCTATCCTTATGAAACAAAAGATAAGGGGATCGACTACACAGAGCATGAAGTTCAGAGACTCTTCTGGCTGAAGTAATAGCTACCAAAAAGAGTGTTTTCCAAGATAGCAATTTCATTGAGCACGAAGCCGCAGGTTCAAAGGGGGGAAGAATTAAGGACGCCAGAACCAAGTTGAGATCCCATTGAGGAGGAGGATCCCTAATAGGTGGTTTGAGGAGAAAAACTCCCTTTAAAAAGGCTTTGCAGAGTTTGTGAGACATAATGGAGGACTTTGAGACTCCAACATGGAAGTTAGATATAGCTGCCAATTGAACCTTAATGGTAGAAGGAGACGAACCTGAGTGGAAAAGTTCGGCTAGAAAATCTAGAACTGATTGAATGGAAGCAGTGAAATGATCTATATCCTTTGAATGCGCCCAACAGGAAAAACGTTTCCACTTACTATGATAAATCTTTCGAGTAGAAGATTTATGAGAGGCTATCAAAATATCTCGAACTGAGTGAGATATTAGAGGAAGCCTGGCTAGAGTTGGAATTGGAGAAACCACGCTGTGAGGTTCAGAGAAGGGAGGGAGCGGTGCAACTGACCCGACTGATGGGTCAAAAGATCTGGAACTGGGTCCAGATGCCAGGTTTGCTCCAACAGATAACGGTGAAGAAACGGGAACCAAACCTGTCGAGGCCAGTAAGGGGCAATGAGGATCATGGAAGCTTTCTGAGCTATGGCTTTCTGTATTAGTTGAGATATCAGTGGAAAAGGAGGAAAGGCATACAGAAGTCCCCGGGGCCAATCGTGGACTAGAGCGTCTCTGCTGGGATGGCCTGATTGGGGAAAGAGGGTGAAATAATCGTCGCACTTGCTGTTTTGGCGAGTAGCGAAAAGGTCGCAGCAAGGTCGGCCCCACTTTCGGAAGACTTTGTCCAACACTGAATTCTTCAGAGACCACTCGTGAGGCATGAAAATAGCTCTGCTCAATTTGTCTGCAATCACATTGGACTTCCCGGGAATGTGCATTGCTGAGAAGAAATCGCCCATTGCCACAGTCTGAGTGCCTCTCGACACAGAGGGTAGGATCTGGTTCCGTCTTGTTTGTTGATGTACCACACTACAGACATATTGTCTGTCTGAATTGCTATAGTTCCTTTGGGAAGAGAGTCTTGTAGGGCTTGCAACGCTAGAAGCACTGCTCTCATCTCTAGGACATTTATGTGCAAGTGGCGTTCGAAAGGTTGCCATATGCCCTGGACCGTCCTGCCCTGGTAATGTCCCCCCCACCCAATCAGGGAGGCGTCCATTGTCAGTGTAGCAACCGGAGGGGGAGGAACAAAGGGTCTTCCTAGGAAGAGTTGAGGGGATGTGATCCACCAAGAAAGATGATTCCTGCACAATTGTGTTATCGCAATGGAATGGGACATTGGAAGTTGTTGGTACGACCATTGTGTGAAGAGCATCCATTGTAAAATTCTCATGTGGAATCGGGCTAAAGGAAGGAGAGGGATAGCAGCCGCCATTATCCCTAAGACCTTCAGGATCAGTCTGACTTTGACTTTGTTGCTTTGCAAGACAAGAGAGACTTGTCTGTGCATGTCTGCTATTCTCTGCTCTGTGAGTCTGGCTGCCATGTTGACTGTGTCTAGATTTGCGCCTATGAAGGT
This sequence comes from Protopterus annectens, assembly GCF_019279795.1. Taxonomy (NCBI): domain Eukaryota; kingdom Metazoa; phylum Chordata; order Ceratodontiformes; family Protopteridae; genus Protopterus; species Protopterus annectens. The sequence goes on along the minus strand of NC_056739.1, from coordinate 980,084,571 downwards.
AATAACACGAGAAGGCGACAAGACAGACTTTTCGTAATTTATTGAAATGCCTAGTGTTTGACATGTGTGAAAAGTGTAGTCTCTGGCAAGAAGCAGAAGATGCTTGGTGGGGGCTGTAAGGAGCCAGTCGTCTAAATACGGAAACACTTGGAATCCTTGTCGTCTCAGATGAGAGGCGACCACTGCCATGCATTTGGTAAACACTCGGGGGCTGTAGTGAGTCCAAAGGGCAGGGCCCTGAATTGGAAATGACTGGTTCCCAGCCTGAAGCGGAGGAATCTCCTGGAGCGTCGGCTCATTCTGATGTGATAGTACGCATCCTGGAGATCTATAGAGCACATCCAGTTGTCCCGCCCCAAAAGGGGTAGAATGGACTGCAGCGTGACCATCCGAAATTTTGTTTTCTTGACAGACTTGTTCAAGTTGCTGAGATCCAAAAATGGGTCTCCAGTCCCCTGTTTTCTTTGGAACCAAAAAGAATTTGGAGTAGATTCCGGACCCTTGTTGGTCTGCTGGAACTGGTTGAATGGCTCTTTTTGCAAGCAGCTTTGAAATTTCTAGTGCTGCTTGCTCCCTTTGAATGGGTGGAACATCTGGAAGGGATTTTTTTGATTGCTTTGGAATGCGAAAGAATGGGATTGTGTAGCCTTCGGAAATGATAGACTGTACCCACTTATCTTGAGTTAGGGATAGCCAGGCTTCTAGGTACAGAGATAATCTTCCCCCGACTGCCTCCGAAGGTGGACAGTCGGGCAACACCTCAGGGATGCTGAAAAGGCTTGTCGGAGAAAGTTTCTCGACTGCCCTGATTCTGCGGGCCCCCTCTGCCTCTAGGGCGGCATCTACCATTATTGTTCCCCCCTCTGCCTCTAGAGGGGAACCGACTCTGTGCGTCAGGCGAAGCTCCTTGAGATTGTTTGCGGAACCACATCTTTCCCCCCTTCTGGCCTTTGGGGTAAGGCCTAGAAGGAGTAGAAAAACAGACTCCCACGGCAGAGAGTCTTGCCTTCAGTCTCGCACCTAGTCAGGGTTTCCTTCACTTGAGGACCAAAGAGGGATGATCCATCAAACGGGGAGTTAGTGAAGGACGCCTTGAAGGGGTCCGCAAAATTACATAGCTGCATCCAGGCGTGCCGACGTAAGGCCACACCTGTACCTGCCGCTCTACTCGCTCCATCCGCCGCATACGAAAGGAGGCGCATGGAGGAGTTAACTATTGAGTTGAGGGTAGCCAGCTGAGAGTTCATCCTATCCTGAAAACCCGCAGCTGTTGGATCCTTTAACATTTCACTCGCTTCCTTGATCAAATCTCTCTGGAGACGAGTGAAATGACACAGGTAGTTCAGCGAGCGCATAGAAAAGGTCTCTGACGAGAACATCCGCTTCCCGTACCTGTCCATAGCCCTAGACTCCTTGTTAGGAGGATGGACAGGCACTGAAGGATCAGCTAGCTCCTTCTTGGTGGCCGCAGCCACCACCATAGCATCCACAGAGACGCCTTTGGTCAGGAATTCTTTGTCCTTGGGGGCAGTGATAAACTTTGAAGGTCTCCTGGGGGTGGGGTCCACAGAGTCAGGAGCCGTCAGGCCTTCTTTGCCACCACATGCATAAGGGCGTCAAAGGGAGGGGACACCCAGGAGGTGGAAGGGCGAGAGCCAAACGCCTCAAGATACACCGATTCATCCTCTGAAGCGTTGAGGGCAGGCCAATTCCCCCTCTGTTTTAAGATTTCGAGGATGTCTGCAAAGGAGACATCTTCAGAGGGGGATCGAGGGGAACCTTCAGAATCCTCTAAATCGGTGTCAGAGGTGACAACCTCGGGGGAGTCGATGTGCTTCCTCTTGCACTGCCTCTTCCTAGGGGGCTCTCCTACCGGGTCAGGAGAGGCCTCGGAAGAGGAGGAGATCCCCACTGGGGATACTTGAGGAGCTGGCTCTCCACGATCCAGGATGAGGGAGTGAGCAGAAATCACCGGAGGCACTATGGCGGCAGGGGCAGATGGAGCCGACTGTGGGGTTGAACCAGGTTCCAACACGCTCCTCATGACCTCGAAAGCACCCCTGTCAGGCAGAAGCAGAGGTCTCCGCTCCGAAAAGCTAGAAACCCCTCGCGGCACCGACAGTGATGGCTCCGAGGCCGATGTCAGAGCCGAACTCACCAGCGCCGAAGCACTGAGAGGGAGAGCGGGGTTAGACAAGGGTCCGATGCCACTTGCCCCCTCGGAGCCAACGAGGGAAGTCCGGCGCCGAGATTCCTCCAAGGAAGATATCGGAGCAGACGACGGTACCAAAGACAACGGTATCGGTTCCGACGCAGCCACAGTCTCGGGCCCGAGCCGCCCCGGCACCGAACTCAAAGGAGTCGGAGGAGGAACATTCTGAGTGATGGGATTAGCCATTGACTGTTGAGTCGGGCTTTGAAGCATCTGGGCTAGTACCTCGGACTTAAGAAGTCGACTCACTACCTTCTGAAGGTCATGATCTGATAGTCTCGACGACCTAGAGGAGTAAGATCTATGGCTCCGTTCAGACAACAGTGGAGATGCTGGAGCCGAATGAACGGAGCCGATAGATGGTGACCAGGACCTTTTCCTAGAGGTCGGTTCCGATAATCTGATCGGAGCCGACTCAGCGGTGTCTGCCTCGGCTCCAGCCGGAGCCAAGGAAATAGCAGGGACATGAGTCCGAGAGTCATCGGCTCCAGCTGGAGCCGATGTTCGAACAGCCTTCAAAGCCCCAGAAGATGACTCAGATACCGGAGCCGATGGTCTGGTAGGCTTCGAGGGTTTCCCCGAAGATTGAGTCGGGGGACCCTCAGGCTTCAATAAGCCCCTTAGAATGAGCTTATTTTTACGCTCCTGCAGGACTCTAGGGCTGAAGCCATGGCAAACAGCACATGAGTCCTGCAGGTGCAAAGGTCCCAGGCACTATACACAAGAAGTGTGGCCGTCTGTCAGAGACATCTTCTGACAGCACGAGTCACACTTCTTAAAGCCTGAGACCTTTGAATCCTTAGACATGTCTAAAGTAGAAAAAGTGTAACCACACACTAACACACACACACACCGATTACACTTATTTAAAAATTAAATTAAATTAAATTACAAGTAATTTAGAAAATTAATTCCCTACAAAACACAGTCACTCCAACTACCAGGAAGGGAGGGACTGGGCCTAAAGACCAAGGGAAGAACTCTAGTGAGTTTTAGGAAAAAAAAAAAAAAGGGAAAATTTTAACTGGGAATGGAAGGAAATTACCTACTTTATAAAACTATGAAGAAAACTAACTTAAAGGGGGAGTCTATCTAGATATTAACTAGTTTTTTTTAAACTAACCTGATGAGCCGGTTGAAACGCACCTCGATCGCTATAGCGGCAAACAAGATCTGGGAGTTACCGCCTAGCATTGTGGGATATAGGGGAGCCTCGAGCCGGTGGAACTAGCTCTCGAGCATTTAGAGTGGCTGAGTCGGAGCCGAGGTTCGGCTCCGAACCCATCCAGCAAGAATGAAGGCGAGATAGACAACTTAACATCGTCTGTTTAAAAAGTGTCTATATCATATGAGAGAATCGCACAAATTGCGAACGCTCATAATATCGAACGTACCGGACCTCAAAGTGCTTTTTCTGAGATCGCGGTACAGTGAAGAATGGGATATCTGCCCTTTCCTCACTGTAGTGCGATGTCGGAGCTGGAATATATATTTAGCGGGGGGAGGTACAGCCCCCCACAATAGGAAGTTTGAGGTTCGGTACGTTCGATATTATGAGCGTTCGCAATTTGAGCGATTCGCTCATATGATATAGACCCGTTTAAAAATGCTTGTAGTTTGTTAGAGCTTTTCTGCCTGGGCTTCCATTGAAAATTTTTTTTTTGACTAAACCCAGCCAGACAAACCTGATAAACAAAAGCAAAATAAAAATAAAATAATATACTCATTCTGCAAACAAGGAAAATACAATTCATTGAGACAGACAGATTAATCAAATTATTTAAGGATAACTATTTGTCAAAGTGAAAAATTCTAACTAAACAGACACTAAAGTAATGTAAATGTGTTAATGACAACATAATAGATATAGCACAGATTTTAGAATGATGTATTGGTGACAAACTCAATACAATAAATGTCTGAAATCACAATAAACAGTGATATATCACTTGTCTTCAAACTAACCTAGCTGTAAATTAATTTGCATGTGGATTCCTAGCCATAATTGGAGATCTCCTGCTTTATATACACTGCAACGATTGCTTAATTATGTTATACTCAACAGCATATTCATAGGTATCTATTACTATCTATATGTATGAAATCTGTCACATATAGGCAGTAGGCATTAATATAATAGCAGTACTAATCAATACAAAAATACAAAACATACAAATTATATATCTATATCAATATCTATTTCTCTGTATATATATATATATATATATATATATATATATATATATATATATATATATATATATAAAATAACGTACACAAATATATTATTCTAACTATAGTCCTCCATATGAATAGAGAAGGTGTGCCATGTTCCACAAGCCTGAACCTCTTAACTATGCCTCCTGGATATAAACAAAAAAAACTGTCATGTTCTACAAGTCTGAAAAGAATGGGTGCCAGTTTACCTAGCTACAGCCTCTTTTTCACAGGCAGATGCAGTGACAACACACACACACACACACACACACACACACACACACACACACACACACTTGATGATGGCAGCTATTCTACAGCACACTATAGTTAGTCACATTTCTTCTGCTGCTACAGAAATAGTAGCAAGGTAGGAACAGCTAGTTGCTGTCAAAACGGATGAAGCAATTAAAAAATACCCCAACACACATACAGAATTTGTTTTAAATAAATGAAGCCCAGAACTCACTCTGCTGGTTGAACATACTAACTCCAAAACTCCTATAATTTGGAGTAGGGGGAATGCTCCAAGATAACTACAACCTCAGACTTAAGTATGTATTTCCTGAGTTTTAAATTTCTGGTTGTACTGATCCATACCCCTCAAATGTCCAGAATTTTGCTTCATATTTTACATATGTGCCTTATAAAATGTGTTTTTGTCTGGCAAATATCTACAGTTTGAAGTCACTAAATACTGGTACACATTTGAGTTTCAGACTTCATATCCTTCAGAAAATGATGCCAACACAAATCCTGTTATTCCAGAGCAACCTAAGTTTATAAAAGCAATATTTAATATCTGTCCCTATTCTGGGCCATTTTACATTATTTTAGGCTTTGTCCAGATTTCTTGTGCTAAGAGTTTAAGATGTATGCTGAAAGTGATTAGGATACTTAAGATACTTATATTTATCTTTGTTATATTTTTGTTAGTTGTTAATGCTTCCCACGATCTTTCTACTACACCCCTACATCTAGAAAAGTACTAAAAGCTATGCGTAATATCTAAAAAATAAATAAAACCTCACACCTTAAATTAAGTTATGGATTCACATGAGCTTTTTGGGACTACAGATACACTGCAAGTTTCGACACTGTTGAATACAATTTGTTGTTTTCACTTAAATCAAAACTGACGACAGCAGTTGGTGATTATGGTGAGTCTCGGAATTTGATCAAATACCTGATATCACTCCTTTTTGTACTTGCACTGAGCTTTTAAGCATTTTTTTTCAAGTTACTCATGTAAATGGAACACAACCAACAATTTGGCCATAACTATAAATATAGCAGAGCAAAGGGGGCAGATTGTAAGGGGGTTCTGCATTTCTGCACCATTGTCATCTGTTGATCAGCAGATGACAATGGTGTGGAAATGCAGAACCAGCACTGATTTCTGAAGTTGTGATATCCTCGCAGCTACAGAAATCAATTTCCATATTGTATTTGTAGTAATGGTTGAAGCACTCAGTGTGTGTGTGTGTGTGTGTGTGTGTGTGTGTGTGTGTGTGTGTGTGTGTGTGTGTGTGTGTGTGTGTGTATGCGGCAATTTAACTGCTGCAGACTGTTTGCTTGTTACATGTAACAAACAAAAATTTGGTACAATTCATTTTTTTCTGCTGGTAATCATTCTGGTCAGTCCTAACAGGATCTACATTTTGCAAGGCCAGCTTTTGTGTGGGCAACAGGATTAAGACTGCTCCTATCTTCTCCTAGATTTAACTGAAAGTACAGTTGCATAAGGTCCACTTACCTGTAAGTAAGACAGTGTGTTCTGTGAACATCTGCTATTACAGGTAAGACTTATGCAACTGTACTATATTCAAAGCATACACTGCCTTACTGGCATTTGACTAGACTCCCAAAGTATACTCAGCTTGGGAGGAGAAAGGATAAGGATCCAGGAGCTCCTGTATAATGGTCCTACCGAAGCTGGCTCTGGATCTAGAAAAGGCATCCAGCTTGTAGTGCTTTATAAAAGTATTAACAGAGGACTAAGTTGCTGCTTTTAGAATACTTCTAGAGTCTATTCATTTTCAATATGCCACTGAAGAGGCAAAGGCCCTGGTGGAATGTGCCTTTACCTTGCCTGGATTCGGCTTGAAATGGCGAGTGTAACAAAACACAATACCAGAGGGCAACCAAAGTGCAATGGTTCACTTAAAGACAGGTTGACCCTTCTTTGCCCTGTGTAGGAAATAAAAAGCCTTTCAGCCTTCCAGAAGGATTTCATTCTGTAAAGATACTACCTGAGCTGCTGGTACACATTCAAGGTATGAAATACACTCTCTTCCTTACACTTAGATTCTATGAAGAACACAGGGAGGTTGATAGACTGATTGAGAGTGAATTTTGAGACCACTTTTGTAATGAAAAAGGGGATTAGTGCATAACACAACTCAGTCTCTGTTGAGAACCAGGTAAGGTTGCCCCACCTTAAGAGCTTGCACCTCAGACACTTTCCTTGCAAATATCAGGCAATAAGTACAACAGTTTTCCGTGTTAGGAGCTTCAGATCCACCTGAGTGGCAGGTTCTGTAAGTGGTGAGGTCAATTTCTTCAGAACATAGTTGAGAACCCATGAAGGAGGAATTTGCTTGCAAGGGAGTGTGATGTAGGTTCATAGGTATGTACTGGGCTAACGACCACCGGGGCCTTTATAAGCCTAGCCATGCAATCCAACCCACTTGTGTCCTTATGTACCATGGGCATTTATTGAGAGGGGGGTATGGTAGGAAGTTTCTATGGGCTATAGAGGGGGCATGTTAGTTTGAGCATTATTGTCTATCAGACCTGTCTGATAAAACTCTGTCTTGGGCCAGGCCTGGGGTGAATTTCCAATTTCCTGTCCATTGGTCAAGGTTATGATTACATAAGGTTAGTGATGGAATCTGCTTCACATAGAAGGGGAGTCTGTTCTAGAGTATGGGGATCCTCTGAGACACATATCTTTCTTGCAAACGTATCTTATTTAAGTCACAAGCAAATTTAAATTCTTGGATCTAGTGGTTCTGAAGATGTTCATTTTGCAGAAGTACAAATGATCCATCAGAGTAGTATCCATGGCTCCCTTGTATACCAGGCACGGATCACTTCTCAGGAACCTATAGGAGGCATATAGGACAATGAGTTTATACCCTGGAGTCTCCTGGTAAATAACTTCTGTGGGCATTACAACTGCTGCTTATGTCTGGTCAGGTACATACCAAAGGGGACACTACACTCAAAGATCGGTCTAATTTGTGCTGAATAAAGTGGCACTATGACATCTTAGGACCTGAATGCCATGACCTTACTTATAAGCTGAGCAACATAGAATGATTTTCTTACTACCTTGGTCAGACGTTGGTCAAAGGCCAGATTACTGTCTACATATGTTCCCAGATCCCTGACTGCTGGGTCAGCTCTTAGCGGTGTCATATTGACAGTGTAATTAGTCTGGGTGACAGTTTTTCCCAAAAAGGTGCAATAATGCATTCTTTAGCACCGAGTTTTAGTCCATGACTTTGGAACCAGTCATTTGTCTGTTTTAGACCCTCTTGTAAGATGTTTGTGTGTCATGGTGGGGAGAATCTAAGATGGCTCCCATTTTCTAGTCATCTGCAAACTTGGCCAGCCAAAGGCCCTTGACATTAGCTTTTACCTCCAAGAAATAGACGGTAAATAGAAGTGGTCCCAGCACAGAGACATGGGGTACCCCACTGGTGACTAGTTTCTTAGTGGAGGTGGTATCACCGATCCAAACTTCCTGGGTCCTGTCTGTAAGCCATCTGGTAATCCAGTGAGTTATGCAGGGGTTTATGCTCAGTTTGATGAGTTTATCAACTATACCAGAGGGGATATTGTATTGAACACCTTAGCCAGGTTCAGGTAGGCAGTATGCATTGTCTTCCCCTCATCCATTATCTTGATGACCTCCTCAATGAAGCCCACCAGGTTTAGTAAGCATGCCTCTCCCTTGACAGAGCCGAAGTGGGTTAGGACCAATGTCTGAAGGTTGCCTATTTCTTTACTGATCATTTCCATGATGGCTTAATGGTTAAGGTGTTTGCCTTACAAACACAAGTTGCAGGGTTTGAGTCTCACAAGGGATAATTGGCTAAGCTTAAAATGGCTTGCAAGGGCAATTAGACTAGCAATAATCTATGAATCTATGATTTGTTCCATGGCTTTGCATATCAGACTAGACAGACTAATAGATCTGCAGTTTCTATGGTTGGTTAATGGTCCACCCTAGTGAAGTAGGATAATATTGCAGTCCTCCATTCTTGTGGTATAAAGCCTGTTTTGAGGCTGTAGACGAAAAGTGACTCAAGTGGTCCAGATAGGTAATGTTTGTAATGTTTCAAGCTATTTAGGAGACAGGATAATGTTGGGGCCTACTAAGAGCCACCAGGAGTTGTTCCCTACTAATAGTTGGGGGAGTTATGCAAATAGATGTTTCATTGGGGAGGCGGGGGAAAGTGGAGGGTGAAGTTTGAACTGAACTTGTCAGCCAGCAAATTCACTATGTCACTCTGCTCAGTGAAGGTGGTGCCACTAGCCACCAGTTTGGCACACTGATGTGTGCTGCCTTTGAGGTTTCAGATATAGCTGTAGAAGGCCTTGTGGTTGTTTTTAGCTTGTGAGACTATCTTGACCTCATAACTGATCTTGTTGGACTTAGTCCTCTTACTTTTCTGTTTTGTTTAATTAGAGAGCTCATATCATTATGGGAGTTACTCTTCCTGATTTTAGCCATGACTTTTTTCCTTTTATATGCTATTAAGGTTAGGATTCCACCAGTGTGGCTTGTTTTTACAGTTTGTTTTGGGCTTACTTTTAGTAGGTAAAACAGCCTCTATATATATCCATTGACATGGTTGTACAGGGTCTCTGTGAAGAATTCTGCCTAGGTTGCTCTGAACCCGGGGTTGGGAGGGGCACTGAATTTTGACAAACTATTGCTTAATAAGATGTAGTTTGCTTTGGAATAGTTTCTAATTGTTACAGGGTTTGCTGGGGTTACTGAGTTGATTTTTATGTCAAAGGGACAGCTTTGGCATCCTACCTCACCAGTGAGGACATGACAGTGGGGGAGGTGCAGCACTCTCCCATACTGGTGAGTACCAGGTCCAGTATGTTTGAACCTCTAGTGGGTGTGCATACTATCTGGTTAAGGGAATTTGTATAAAAGTCCAGGGATCATTCTTCCTGTGACTATGAGGCAGTGTATGTTTCCCAGTCTATAGAGGGGTAGTGAAAACCTCTCATGAATTGAGTATTTGATTTAATTTTGAGTATATCCAATAGGTCTAACTATAAGTTATGGGATTCTAGGGACATAGAGGGTGACCTATAGCTTGCTAGGATATGGCATGAGATTTTGTCTATGGTGATTTGCACATGGATAAATTCCAGGGTATCGTTTTGTTTAACCAATGTAGAGTTATGATTGTTGCTAATGTAGATTAAGACCCCTCCATCATTTGTCCCTGTCTGTGTAGCTGATGCTATAAATGTGTGAAAGGCACTGAAGCCTTGCACAGCCGAAGTACTTAGTTTTAGTCAATATTCCAAAGCCTAGGAGAGACAGGTGCAGACCATCCTTAACAAAGCAACATGGTTTGTTAAACATGTACTCCTATGCTGACAAATATTGAATCTCCCTGGAAAGACACCAGAAAATAAGCCAATTATTGAAGTCTATCATCTTTTCTTAGTACTGTGGCATCATCCTTGGTGAAAGTAGAATGCGGCTTGATGCAAGGCACATACCTGCCTGGGACACATACTCTGAGATATCAACAATGTCTCTCTTTAGATACTCCAGGGAAGTACATCTCCAGTCATTAATGTCCACATGCACTATGGTACCTGTGTGTGCATAACTTGGCAGACCCTGGCTGGAGATAAGCAATTAACTATTATCTTCTCCTTGTTCAGTCTGGTGAGTGGGGCATCTGTGTGTTGTATAGGGTCTATTTCAGTTGATTGAGTTACCATAACATTGAACCTGAAATTATCAAGACGATAACAATGAACGTACACAAGACCAATGGTGCACAAGCATGAAAGCCACAAGATCGTACAATTCACATTTGTTAAATCACGGTGTCTAACATCCTTGACTGTTTCTTTGATCTTATGGGTTTTGGTCTTGTACACCATTGGTCTTGTGTACGTTCACTGTTATCTCAATAATTTCAGGTCTGATGTTATGGCACCTCGATCAACTGAAGTAGACCCATTGTATAACGGAGTCCCCTATGACAAGAGTCCTGGGTAATGTGTTAGGCTGCAGAATACTCATTTTTCCAGGAGTCTTAAGGATGGGGGTAGGTGGGAGGGGAGTTGAGGAAGAATGAAAATGGACAACACAAATGGAACATTATGGTGAGTACATAATTTCTTTATCTGATGTTGTCAATTTTCATTCATTCCTCAACTGATGGGATAGAGTCCCCAGCAACCTAATTTCCAGGGTGGACTCAAAGAAGGCTATTTCTGAGCACCATAGAACCAAAAGAAGCTCTTCCTCTGGAGACCAGGTCTAATTTGTATTATACCATGACCCCCCCAAAACGTGCATGCTGATTGGCCAGCGTGCCCGTTGTAAATCGAGTTATACTAATGGAAAAAGGTCCGGTCGCCCGGACTTTTTTCCATTAGTATAACTCGTTTTTTTAAAACACTGTCTCGCTATGTTAAATGGGTTTAACATAGCGAGACAGCTTTAAAATAAGCAACGGAGATCTCCGTTGCTTATTTTAAAGCTGTCTCGCTATGTTAAACCCATTTAACTATAGCGACTTGTTAAAACAACGAGGAGAAAGCAAGATCTCCGTTGCTTTTTTATGTCTCGCTATGTTAAATGAGTTTAACATGGCGAGACAGTTTAAAATAACAGCGGAGATGTCCGTTGCTTATTTTAAAACTGTCTCGCTATGTTAAACTCATTTAACATAGCGAGACACTAAAAAAAGCAATGGAGATCTTGCTTTCTCCGTTGCTTTTGCCACAACTCTGATGTACTGCGCGGGCGCAGTACATCAGAACTACCGCAGATGCCAGACATCTGCGGAAGGGCAGTAAACAGGCATTATACTATGCCATTATTTAAGAAAAGTAATAGTTTCTTTTCTTAAGTAATGTCATGGTATAATAGCAATAACCCACTTCTGGGTGTGGGTAATGCTAAATTTACCCACGGTTGGCTTTGTTTGGTCCTCGGGCTTCGCCCTCGGGACCAAACCACGCCAACCGTGGGTAAATTTAGCATTACCCACACCCAGGCGTGGGTTATTGCTATAATAAGTAATAAGTAATAAATCCAAGAAGCCACTGCACAAATATCATCCATGGACATTCTGGATTGAAATACTGAGGAATTTGCCATGGATCTGGTGATGAGCACAAATGGTTTTTGCTATAGTGATATCTGATTTGTTATATACAAAAGAAATGCAATTTATTATCCGTTTAAATAGAGTAACTTTGGTAAGTGGTTTATCCAGTTTGGGTTCTGTAAATGGAACAAATAGTTGATTTGATTTCCTGATGTATTTGGGCTTATTCAAATAAAAATGGAGCTGGCTGTGGACATCCAGCAAGTATAGCACATATTCATCCTTGTTAGAAAATTTGTGGAAAAACACAGATAAATTATTAGATTGATTAATATTGGATTCTGACATCACCTTTGGAAGAAATGATGGACTGATGCATAAAGATACTCTATCCTTATGAAAAATCAAGTAGGGGGTTCTGAGGATAATGCTTGGATCTCAGACATTTTTCTGGCTGAAGTAATGGCGACTAAGAAAACTGTCTTCCAGAAAAGAAATTTAAGGTCACAGGTAACTGCAGGTTCAAATGGATGTTGAATAAGGTATTGCAGCTCTAAATTTAAGTCCCAAAGAGGAGTAGGATCTTTAAAGGGGGGGGGTTAAAAGCAGAATGCCTCTTAAAAAATGCTTTGCTTAACTTCTGAGATGATACAGATGACCCATGTATCCCAATGTGAAAATTTGATAGTGCTGCTAACTGGCTCTGACAGAACAAGCCTTCATCAAAGAGATGTGATAAAAAAATCCAATATATTATGTATGGGAGCTGTAAAGGGTTCAATGCTATGTTTTTGAGCCCAGAAGACAAATCTTTTCCATTTGCTAGAGTATAGTTTCCTGGTGGAAGGTTTATGGGAAGACATCAAAATATGATTGACAGGGAAAGAGAGCACTGGTTGTCTGGATATCAGTGGAATTAGATAAGCCAAGCAGTCAGGCTGAGATTTGTTTAATCTGGGTGTATTATGTCTGTAGGGTGAGAAAGAAGGTCCAGAATTGGATACAGGAACCAAGGTGGTTGAATCAGATAAGGCCAAAGAAAGGGAAACAAAATATGTCAAGGCCAGTATGGAACAATGAGGATAACTTTGCTCTTCAACCTGGAAGCTTTCTGAAGGAATATGGGAATTAAAGGAATAGGGGGGATATGCGTACAGGAGACCAGGGGGCCAACTGTGAAGCAGACCATCATTTGGAGATTCCCCTTCTGGGGCGATCAGGGCAAAGTAGCTGCTGCACTTGTTGTTCGGGGGGAACTGAATAGATCACAGCAAGGCTGGCTTCACTGATGGAAGATCTTGATTGCAATTCTCTTGCTGAAGGACCATTCCTGGGGTAGAAGAATGCACCTGCTCAATTTGTCTGTTACCACATTGGATTTCCCCAGAATGTGCATTGCTACAAGAAAGCAATTGGAAGAGATTGCTCACTGCCACACTCTGAGAGCTTCTCGACACAGTGGGTAAGATTTGGTTCCTCCCTGTTTGTTGATGTACCAGATGACCGACATTGTCCAACTGTAAAGCAATTGTCCCCAAAGGGAG
>NC_056739.1:979901267-980066267 GCF_019279795.1 Protopterus annectens | reverse complement strand
CTGCACCCTCTTTATCTGCTTTGTTAATCACAATATTTTTATTCTTGCTCAACCTAAACAAAGCCGGCCGTTGTAACTTGGACAAATTGTTATTATACGAGTTCTTATTCTCATTATATAAAAAATGTAGATCCTTCAAAATTAAACTTTGAAAGATAGCTGCATTCTTGTTCATAGGCAGCATAAAGGTAGAAGCTCTAAATCTAAAACCATCTGGAACAGGATCAAAGCTAGATTGTTGGTCAAAATACTGTTTAAGATTCAAGGCACGACAAAAAGATAACACATCTTAATATTCAGGCACCAAGTAATTGGGTATAAAACCTAATCCTTTACTAAGTAATTCACTCTCTACATGTGGTAACTTAAAAGATGAAATATTATGGACATTCTGATACTCATTTATTTCTGCATCATCATTTGTAATAATGTATCCAAACTTGTTACCCCTGTGTTTATGTTTACATCCACCCCTTCTAATTCTTCTAAAGAGGGACTAATATTAGCTTTCTTAGTCACAGGAGATTGTGAAGGTGTTGGTATATCACTAACTGTAGAAGATGACAATTCATCCACTGATGTATCGGATGAGACATAATGTGTTTTCTTTAAAATTGATCCTGCATTAGTATTTTTATTGTTAACAAACTGCACAGTTCTTTTGTACTCACATGGTTTCCCCCCAAAATAATCTTTGACGTCTCTAGCAAATTTTGTAATCATACATGATTTCAAATCTTTTTCAAGCAATATTGTTTTCATAATATTCCAATTTATTCAGTGCACACCACCTCATGTAGAAATGGTTTAGCCATATCACAATTCCATAATATTTTTAGAGAGAGTGGTCATTTTTCTTTCATAAAAGGACATCAAAATTTTAACAAATGAAAATGAAGCCGCTGCTTCTGCTGTTCCTGCTGTCCCTGTGGAACATCTTGGGCAGAAGTGGTGCGCAGAGGGAAAATGGAACTGGGGATCTGAGGGGGGGAGGGTGACTTCCTAGTTGCAGAGGTAGCTATGACTCTCTCCAGAGCCCTGAGAGCCAACTGCTCCTGAGCAGGGAAGGAGTCCATCTCAGACAAGCCATGCTTGTGGGAAGAGGTCCCTTCCACCTCCAAAGACAGCTGGCCCGGGGTTGAAGCCGGCACCGAACTTACTTGAGCAGAAGTCCTGGAGATGCAGAGACTACTCAGAAAGTCTGAGAGGCGACTGCACTCCAGGTCCATCGCTATGGTTCTGGGAGCTCTCCAGCTTTAAGAAGGCAGAAGAGCACCGAGCAAGTGTCTGACCTGATGAAAAAGAAATTTTTGGATCCAAACAAGAAGTCACTGGGTGAACTGGATCTGAGGACTCTGAGACTTGAGCTGAAGTCAGAGGAGGAAGCAAAGAAGGAATAGATGGCTTGCACAAGCCTAAGACCATTTGGGTCGAAGCCAAGGGGGGACATAGTAATTCCTTGCGCCCATAAAACTTTCTGTACCAACCATTCCACATCTTCTTCTATAAGGCTTTTGGTAAACAGAAAGATGAAGCCAAAGGAGATCTTGGTCTAGGCAGAAAGGGAGATGGAACTCTCAACGGCACTGGATCCACAGAAGGGAAGTACCGAGTCCTAGGCAGTGAAGTTATAGGTCTAAAAGGGCTGGAGATTGGATCTGAGTGAACTGGCTCTGACCTATCTGGATCAGAGAGACTCGATGCTGAAGGAGCTGGATCCAAGGATGAAACATTTGGAGCCGAAGGCCCAAAACAAGTCATGGAGACTGAGGCTTTAGAAGATTTTGACCTTGGTTCGGAGGGGTCACATGGAGTTAAGAAAAGCCTCTTATTCCCTCTATCATCAGATTTAGAGGCAGAAGAAGCTGGGCTCGATTGAGCTGACTTAGGTTTTACTGCAGATTTTGGGGGACCACCAGAAATGGTCTCACTAAAGGAAGATTTTAATAATCCCTTAAGAATAAGTTTGTTCTTCCATTCAACCAGGGCCCGGTGGTTGAAGGAATGACATATAGCACAGTCTTCCTAAAGATTATATGGACCCAAGCAATACACACAGACAGTGGGAGTCACTGTAAGGTATTTTGTGACTGCACTTGGTGCACTTCTTGAAGCCTCGGGCTTATCTTGCTTCTCGGCTATGATAACAGTAAAACAGAGAAGGGAGTGAGCACCCAAAAACATTTATCGAATAAGCCACACACAAACACACAGAAGTACAAGGGGAAAATTAAAGACAGAAAGATTCTTTTTAAAGTTAGAGTATAAGAAGGAGAAGGGCTACTAACAATAGTAGCATAGATACCACTAGGGTATAAGAGGGGGAAGGGAAGGAAAATTAACATAATAAAAAACAGTTACGGTGGAAAAAAGGATCTTAAATAGACAAAAAGGATAGGGAATACACTCTTACCATACAGCAGAAAAAAGGACTTAAGAAACGTTTGAAAATTCTAGCAATATCACCTGAAAAATCCAAGAGCTAATAGAACATGTCTCTGTGAAGCTGTAAACAAGGTCTCAGGTAACAGGGACAGGTGCATTGTGGGTAAGGGGAGGTGTTCAAAAGCTTTTTTGGTTGCCATGAGCTTAGTAACGGCTAAGTTGGATCCAATGGTTCAGATCCAAACTCATATGTGAGGATGAAATGAAAAATTGACAATATCATATTAAGAGTCTCCATTTTCTCAGTTTTTGCATTATCTTGTGTTAGTCTCTTCTTACATACCTTTAGCTGCCATAACAGAAGCCTTTTTAATCCTTACTCCTAAATACTTCATCTTATTATGTCCCCATAAATATGGGAATTGCAGAACCAATTGGTTTGTAGGTACATAATTTACGGTCATGGCCTTTGTTTTATCTTCATTAATCTTTACATCCCAAAAAGATTTGAAACTGTCTCAAAGTGTTCCACAACACTGCAATATCGTTTTTGGATCTATTGGGTACAAAATAATATCATCTACAAATAAAGCCAACTTTTCTTGATTACCATACCAATTACATCCTTGTATTTCTGAGTCTGTTATTTCCTTTGCCAATAGCTCTAAATCTGAAGCAAATAAAGGGGAAAGAGAACAACCCTGCCTGATTCTTCTGTTCAAATACAGCATACCTGAGAGAAAACCTCCCACTTTAATTCTTGCCTCTGATCATTCACACATCCTTCTAATTAATCTTATCATTAAATCAGGAAATGCAAATGCTTCCAGTGCCCTACTCATAAAATCCTAGCCTACTCTGTCAAATGTTTTTCTGCATCAAGATCCACAAACAGAGGTATTTTCTTACATTCTGCTTCCCTCAGGATCATCATTGTTCTATTAATGTTGTCAAATGCTTGCCTCCCCTCTACAAAACCACAATGATCCATATATGTCAATTTTGGCAACACCTTTGCCATTCTTTTAGCTATTATAGACAAACACTTTATAACTGTGGTTTAATATTGATATGGGTCTATATGAAGCTGAGTATGAAGGATCTTTGCCATCTTTTGATAACACAGCCACCACAGCTTTCTTCCAAAATGTTGGCGCTTCCCCCTTTTTAAAATACTGTTAAATAAAATCTTCCAGACCTTTATCACTTTCTTCCCTCCTAATTTCCAGATTTCCACAGGAATATCATCTGTTCCTGGAGACTTTCCTGAAGATTGATTATACATCACTTTTTTTTTATCTCATCACCTCATATTTTAACAGTTGTTGAGCCTTGTCTACCTCTAACCTTGGCATAACAAAGTCTTCCATAAATATTTCCATGTGTACTCTTTCTTGATTTCCACATTTCTCTGCTTTATACACATTTTCATAAAATTTCTGGAATATCTCTAAAACCTCTACATGATCTCTGGTTATTTTTCTTGTTATAGGCTCCCTATGTTTGGTGGCAACTCTTTCAATGTTTTAGTGCCCAAGTCACTGTGCTAAAAGTTTTTGTGCTCTGGAGTTATCAGAAATAGTTGCTTAACTGCAGTCTTTCTGCACTCATGCATACCATCATGATACTCCCTTATTTTCTCTTTAGCACTCTGCATTTGCCCCTCCCCTCATTCTGCAATACTTCAACCTTTGTCAGCCCTTTTAAGCAATTTATATTACTTCTTAACCATATCTCTCTCTCTCTCTTTTACTTTGACCCTATTTTTAAACTCCATTTTCATTTTATCCCAGTCACTAGCTATACCTTCTGAAGATATTTCTATCTTCTCTAATAACTTTTGAATAATTTCCACTATCCATTCCTTAAATTCTTATCTTTTTAACAGATAGGTGGGAAAGCATCAGTGTCTAATTTTTACTTCATTACTCTGCATTTTTATTTTAGTTTTTATTGGTGCTTGATCAGAAACAGTTACTGAATGTGTGTCAAACCTTTTAATGAAATGCATATGTTCCTGTGAAGTACAATTTCTATCTAGTCCAGCCCAGTTATTTTACCTTAGGGAATAATATGTAAGCTCTGTCCAAGGTCCATAGTCCAGCCCAGTTATTTTACCTTAGGGAATAATATGTAAGCTCTGTCCAAGGTCCATAGCAAATATTTTCATAAAATACTTCAGAAATCTACTCTTTTTTGTTATACTTTTCCTTCTAGTCCCCCCTCCCCCCGATACAGCCTCACTATTGCAAATCAAATTCCTGTCCCTACCTATAGATAATATTCCTTGCTAAAAGATATTTCTCCCAAAAAATTTCTTAAGCTCCGTAAGAGCAGTTTTCGATGGTATATAAATACATGCCATTGTAATCCCCAACCCTCACCAATAGCCCCTTACTACCGGAAATCTACCATTTGTTGTCTTTTTTTCCTTATCTATCACTATTGGAGCTCCTCTAACAGTTAGTATTACTCCTCTTTTCTTCTGTCCCTGATATTCTGACAAATATCCATTATAAAATGATTTTTTGTTAAAATTCACATTCTCATTTCTTTCCAAATGTGTCTCCTGCAGTACTGCCATTTGCACTCTGCATTTCTTAATAAAATTCAACACTCTTTCCTTTTTATCTCTGCTCATAAGTCCATTCAAATTCCAAGATAATATGGACAGCATAGCCATCATGATAAAAAGCTACTGTTTCCACCTATTTTACATAATTTTTTTTGAACATGTATTTACAGTGTTTGTGTTACATGCATATACTAATATTTGGCAGGATGATCCTTTGTACAGTTGTTTCTTCTCATCTCCATTTGAACCTATGTCACGTTTTTCAAGACTATTTGTTTTAATGAAAATCCTTAAACAAAACATTAAACACAAACATCCCAATCCCGTACTGAAACAATCACATATAGCTATGTACATCTTCAAAACATGAAATTTAACCCACCAGAATGGTACAATTGCCCCAAATTGACAACTGCATCTACCGGCATTATCTAATCTAAAATTAAGGTTACCCATGTTAAAGTGCAAGCTACAGCCTGTGCTACCACTTACACTGATTGCTGCCTGTTCTTTTCTTATCTTTCTTCCCCTTCCACATATGAAAAACAGCTTGTATACTTTCAGAAAATATTAACTTTTAGCCCTAAGGAAAAAGTGCACTGGCTATCTTTAAATAAAACTAAACTGTACACTGTTCTAGGAACTGTATTAAAGTATTAATGCTGCTAGGGAGGTTGTTACCTCTTATACACTCCCCATAATTTTAAACAATTTTTCAACTAAACTGCTTGCCATTGTACCTATAAATTGTGCATTTCCCAAAGCAGGATTAAATGCTTATACCTGCACACAGCTTGTCTACATGAAAATGTACTCAGAAAAGAGTATTTGTAAAATTCACTCAGAAAAGAATGCACTGCTGCCCTCAACTGCAGACATCTGGACTGCATAGAACATTGCACAGTGGAAAACAAGCAAGCTAATATCTTTGCAGTTGAAAGAAATGTAGCATTTTCATGGCTTTCATCATTTCATCTTATTTGTAAAGCCTACATGATTAAAAGAACACCTGTTTACAACTGAAGCCAAAGTTAGTAATCTAGATGTGTAACCTTGTAAAATAAAAAGAGAAAATAAAAAAAGTTATGTACTTACCATAATATTCCATCTGTGTTGTCCATTTTCATTCTTCCTTAAATGAACCCCATACTCGGATCTGACTCAGCTGTTACTCCAGCTCGCAGAGACCAACAAACTCTTGAGCTCCTTTTCTACCCACAATGCATCACACCTAACTTCCATTAGATCCTTTTTATAGCTTGAGAGAAAAAGCGAGAGAGAGACACTATAAAAGAATTACCATAACTGGAGTTCAACACAAGATATGTATGGTGTCCTTGGTGTCCTTAAAGAGCTCATTCCTCCAGAAATCACTTGTGAGAAATGGAGGGGATGGAGGTTGGTGAGTTGAGGAAAAATGAAAATGGACAACACAGATGGAATGTTATGGTAAGTACATACATTTTTAATTGATGCCAATTTTCATTCATTCTTCAACATATGGGACACAGTCCTCAGCTACCTAAATTCCTGGGCGGACTCTAAGGAAGGATGTTCCTGAGTATGGTTGAGCCAAAGACCACTCTTCCCCTTGGGAACCAGATCTAGTTTGTAATGAGTGATAAAGGTATGAGGATTTGACCAAGTAGCAGCCGCACAAATATTGTCCATAGATGCTCTAGGCTGGAATACAGTGGAAGTAGCCATAGATCTGGTAGAATCTGCCTTTATTGACTTTGGCAAGGGGAGATTCAATTTAGTGTAGACAAAAGGGATACAATCTGTCAACCATCTGGCTAAAGTCACCTTTGTGACTGATTCACCATCTTGTGATGTGGAAAGGAAGAGCCGGTATGACTTTTTAAATTGTTTTGTTCTGTGCAAGTAAATATGTAATTTATATTGTGAACATCCAGTAAGTGCAGTATATATTCTCCTTTATTAGTAAAGTTTGGAAAGAATACTGGCAGGTTAATGGTTTGGCTAATGTTGGATTCTGACACCACCTTAGGTAAGAAGGAAGCAATGGTACGTAAGGTGACCCTGTGCTTGTGGAAAATCAAATATGGGGGCTTAGAAGATAATGAAGTTCTAAAACACTTCTAGCAGATGTAATTGCAACTAAAGTCTTCCAGGTGAAGAATTTTAAATCTTAATTAGCTACAGGTTCAAAGGGAGACTGTGTCAATGCTTGCAGTACCAAATTTAAATTCCATGGTGGTATAGCACTTTTGTAAGGAGGTCTAAGTAGAAGAGTACCTTTCAAAAATGCTTTTCATATTTTGGAGGAAGACGGAAGAATTCCGAAATCCCACATGGAAATTCAAAATGGCTGTAAGTTGGACTTTGATAGTCAATGAACTAGCACCTTCATTAAATAAACTTGCTAAAAATTCAAGAACAAAATCAGTCAGGGCCAAGAAAAGTTCCACCTAATTCTGCTCTGCCCAAAAAAAGAATCTTCTCCATTTACTTCTGTAGAGTTTCCTCATACAGGGTTTATGGGAAGAACAAATGGAACAGACAGACAAAGAGAAAAAGAAGTTATGTTCTTACCATAATGTTCCATCTATGTTGTCTATTTTCATTCTTCCTCCACTTGTGGGTTCCGGATCCGACCCCGGATCTGACTCAGCCACCTTCCAAGCTGAAGATCCAAAGCTTGAGCTCCTCCCCTCTCTCCCATAATGCCTAATATATACATACATACACATTCATATACATACATACATATATACACACACACACACACAAACATTATATATATATATATATATATATATATATATATATATATATATATATATATATAGAATGTCATATACCCATATCTGTAAAGTAAGACAAGCTCAGTAGGCAGAAAAACAGAAATGGAGAGACACAAATATTTCAGGAGCTCAATAAAGGAACTGTGGTTCCACTAAAAAAACTCCGCCAGGTCTAAAAGGAATTGGAAAGGGGGAAGGATGGTGGGAAAAGCGGAGGAAGAATGAAAATAGACAGCACAGATGGAACATTATGCTAAGAACATAACTTCTTTATATGATGTTAGCAGTTTTTATGCACTCCTCCACTTGTGGGAGTCCCCAGCTACAATAACCTAGGGTGGCCCTCATGGAAGGATATTCTGGAGCACCACAGAGCTAAAGGCAGCCCTATTTCTGGAAGTAATGTCCAATTTATAATGTGTCATAAAAGTATGGGAATTTGACCAGGAGGCAGCAGCACAAATATCATTAATTGACACTCTTGAACAAAAAGCTTGAGAAGTGGCCATGAATCTCGTAAAATGGGCTTTGATAATTCCAGGCAAAGGAAAACCTTTCGAAGAATAAATGAAGGAAACGTAATATCTTAACCATTTGATCAGAGTCAATTTGGTAACTGCTGCCCCCTTTTTAACATCTGAAAAATATATGAACAGTTGGACAGATTTCATGAAGGTTTTGGTTCTGTCCAGATAAAAATTCAACTGCCTATGTACATCCAGACATATAGCAAGTATTCTCCTTTGTTTTGAAATTTTGGAAGAAAAAACAGTAAACTGACAGACTGACTGATATTGCTTTCAGAGGCAACTTTCAGTAAAAAGGATGGATTGATCTGAAGAGATATTCTGTCTCTTTGGAAAAGAATAAGAAGGTTTAGATGAAAGGGCGTGCAGTTCTGAAACTCTCTCTGCTGAAGTGATGGCTACTAAAAAGGCGGTCTTCTAGGACAGAAACTTTAACTCCATTTTAGCTGCTGGTTCAAAAGGAGGAAGCACCAATGCCTGTAGTATCAAGGTCAAGTCCCAAGGAGGAGTACGATCCTTGATTGGAGGGTGAAGCAAAAAGGTACCTCTGAGGAAGGCCTTACATAGTTTTGATGATGCTACGGAGGCAGAATTTTCTCCAACATGAACATTTTATATGGCTGCCAATTGGACTTTAACCATGGAATAACTGTCTCCATTTTGGAAAAGAATGGCCAAAAAGTGCAGTACTACTGGAACAGGAGCTGTAAAAGAGTTGACAGACTTCTGTTGAGCCCAAATGGAGAATCTCATCCATTTACTCTTATAGATGTCTCTGGTTGACAACTTGTGAGAGGAAATCAACATTTTTTGGAATGGAAATGAAAGCCTGGACAATCTAGCCATCACTGGAATTGAAGGAACCATGCAGTCAGTTTTAGGCCTTGAAGGTCTGGGTTAGTCTGCCCTGAGGAATGGGACAGTAGATCTGGCAAAGGTTCCAGTGTCCAAGGAGGCAAACCAGGTGAGACTGATGGAAGGTGAACCAGACTTGATGAGGCCAAAAAAGGGCAATGAGGATCACGTTGCTCTTAAACCAATGTGCTTTCTGAAGAAATTTGGTGATCAGGGTAATGGAGGAAATGCATAAAGTAGACATGAGGGCCAAGCATGGACTAGAGCATCCCTTGATGACTGTTCCTGAAAGGGGATCAAGGCCAAGAACCTGCTGCATTTGTTGTTGAGGGGGGACACGGAGACAAGGCTGATCCCATTTGAAGAAGATCCTGTTTGCCACTGACTGATTTAGAGGCCACTTGTGAGGCAGCAGTAAAACTCCGCTGAATTTGTCCGCTAGAATGTTGGACTCCTCTGGAATGTGGATTGCCATTAGAAAGCGGTTTGTAGAGATCGCCCATTGCCACACTGTCATTGCTTCTCAAAACAGAGGATAAAATCTAGTTCCTCCTTGCTTGTTGATGCATCACACCACAGACATATTTGTCTGTGTGGATCACAATAGTTCCTAGTGGTAGAAAGCTGTGTAGTGCTTGCAACACTAAAAGAACTGCTCTCATCTCTAGGACATTGATATGCAATTTGGTCTCCTGGTGCATCTACGTGCCTTGAACTGTTCATCCTAGAAAATGTCCCTGCTCGTCTGGTAGGCCTCCGTGATCAGCATGGTGTCTGGCAGAGGGCAAACAAAGGGACTTCCGCGGAGTGTAGCCACTATAGCAAAAAATCCTTGCATGTGCAAGATAGCCTGACAGGATGATTTAGTGAGTGACTGTGTAAAGACTATTGGACTGACAATGTCCACTCTCCACTGTAGTACTCGCTTATGTAACCGTGCAGTTGGTAATAGGGTTATTGTGGCAACAATCAAGCCCAATGCCCTGAGCACCAATTTTGCTGGAGGACTGGGCCTTGCTAGAATCTGGAAGACATGGCACCTGAGGGTTAATACTCTGTCTAAGGGAAAGTCGGCCAAGGTCTTGGTTGTGACTAAACATGCCCCAATAAAATCTATCTGTTGAACCGGCAGTAGTTGTGACTTCTGCATGTTGACTGTTATGCCCAGGATGGCAGCAAGCCATAACAGGTAGTCCCTTGCTTGAATGAGTAGATGCCTGGTCAAAAAGGTTAGGAGCCAGTCGTCCAGATAAGGAAAGCTTGGAATCCCTGCAGTTTGAGATGAGCTGCAACTATTGCCATACATTTGGTAAACACCCTGGGGGCTGTGATGAGACCAAATGGTAGTGCCCAAAACTGATAATGACTGGCCCCCAGCCTGAAACAAAGATACCATCTGGATTGCCTGTTCATCTTAATATGAGTACTTCAGGTCTATCGAGCATATCCAGTTGTCTATCTTCAGGAAGGTTAGGATGGAATGGACCATGACCATCCCAAACTTTGAGTTCTTCACCTTTTTGTTCAGAGATATCATGTCCAAAACTGGTCTTAGGTCCCCTGTCTTTTTTGGCACCAAAAAGAACCTTGAGTAAATGCTCGATCCGACTTGATTGGGAGGGACCTCCTGGATGAATCTTTTTTTGAAGGAGCTTTGCAATTTCTACTGCTGCTGCCTCCCTGGGAGGTGATACTTTGGTTTGGGAAGAGTTAAAAAGGGAATAAATTATCCTCTGGTTACAATCCCTTGCACCCATTGATCATTTGTAATAGCTATCCAGGCTTCTGGGTGCAAGGATAAGAGCCCCACCGACTGCCTCCAGAGAAGGGCAGCCAGGCAACCCTTCAGGGGTGCTGAAAGGGTCTGTCCAAGAAGGAATCTCGAGACCCTTAATTTCACGGACTCCATCTGCCTCATCAACAGTGTCCAGTACCATAACTGTTCCCCCCACTCTGGGGAGAAAGTCTCCCTCAGCTTCCTAAAAAGGACTTTGAGATTTTCTGAACCATATTTTTTCCACCATGCTGATTCTTGAAGGATCTCTGCGGTGTAGAAAAAGGGATTCCGATGGCTGACAAGGTCTTTCCATTCTGCTTGCTCTGGGAGAGTGTCTCACGAACTGTGGGACCAAACAATGATGAACTATCAAAGGGTGCATTGACAAATGACGCCTTGAAAGGTTCCGCAAAGTCACTCAACCGCATCCATGCATGACACCTAATGGCCATGCCTGAATTGGCGGTGCCTTCCGCAGCATAGAAAATCAACCTCATGAATGAAATGGATATTGACTAAACAGTGGCCATTTTGGGCGAGAAAACTTTCTGCTCCTCATCAGACATGGACTCTGGGACTGAGTCAGAAAGTTCCTTGATTAAATCTCTTTGCAGCCTGGTAAAGTGGGACAAATAGTTTAACACTCGCAAGGTGAAAGTGGACAAAGTGTAAACTCTCCTACCGAACCTGTCTAAAGCCCTAGACTCCCTGTTAGGGAGATGGATAGAGAAGCTCTCCTGAGCTAGCTCCTTTTTGGTGGCTGCTGCAACAACCATGGCATCTACAGGGATCCCTTTCATCCAATGGGGCTTGTATAAGTGGGTGCTTAGGATCCTGTCAGCCTGTTTGGGTAAAGGGTAAAGGCTGTATGGTGTCCAGGTCTTTCCATGCCCTGGAAGAGACTAAATCAATAAGAGGATCTGCTGGAGAGGACACCCAGGGTGTAGATGTGCCCATGCCAAAAGCCTCCAAAAGCACTGTTACTTTTGGGTTGGGGTTTTGGGAGGACCATCCACCCTTCTGAAGGAGGATTTCTAAAATGTCTGCAGAGGAGGCATCGTTGGGTGGCAATCTAGGTGAGCCCTCCCTTTTCTCAAAGTCAGTGTCAGTCAAGACAGATTCCTGCCGGGAATCCAAGTATCTCCTTTTACAGTTCTTCTGAGGGACCTCCCCCGTGGGATGCTCCGATGAGGTATTCTAAGAAATCTGGGGTTCCACAATAGGGAAGGTTTGAAGGCTTTCAAGCACAGGCTGTCCCAGTGGTAACTGAGAGGTCTCAGGCACAGACTCCATGGAGATGGAGACCAGATCCAGTGGAGGAGAACTGGGGTCCCCAGGGGACAGAACCCTCTCCACCACGTTGAAAGTGGAAGGACTATGAAGACACCAGAGCTGATGCTCTGGAGCGAAATCTGTCAGAGCAGACTTCTCCAGAGACACAGCAATCCTCCAGTCTGAGGGGGGAGCCAGAGCTGAGCTTTCAAATGCCAAGGCTCTGAGGGGGAGCAACATCGCCAAAAACTTCAGAGTCGAAGCAAACCCCCTGGATCTGATGTCCAAACTTTGTCTCTGAGATGCACTTGGCCCCAAAGCAGTGACAGCCAAGCATGTCAGGGAAGCAGTCAGACTGGAAGTAATAACCACTACTGGATCCGACGTCTTGGTTTTCATGACCATCGGATCTGACAACTCCAAAGCGGGAGGTCAGATCAGAGAAGCAGCCACTGGGCAGAATGGAGAAAGTCTACTCCTGGATCTGAAAGGGGACGGAGCTGGAAAAACTCCCATCTGGATCTGTGCCCTCAGAAATGTCCTCATCAGTCTATCCATCTCATGCTTAGATGAACTCTGGGATGACCTGACAGAGGAGGACTCTGAAGATGGCCTGGACACCCTTTTGGGGACGTCTCTGAGCTGGGAGACTTCCGCACCAAGACACTTGGCTCCAAGAAAGCCATGGGAGCTGGAGGTAGCTGAAGGGAAGGTAACTAAGGTAGTTGGATCTGAAGGCCTAGGATCCGATATTTTTGGTGCCTTTTTTGGTGGTTCAGATGAGGACTTTTCTGGATAGCGTTTTCTCTGTTCAGTGGCCTCCTTGTGCTTCTTGGAAGGGGGTTAAGCCCCTGAAGTAGATGGAAGAGCAGGAACAGCAGAAGAAGGAAGCAGCCCTTCGAGCACCAGCTTGCCTCTGCAGTCCACCAATGCTCACGGATTAAAGCCCTCATACACCGTGCAGGAACTGTCCAAGTCAGCTGGGCCCAAACAGCAGACGTACTCCCAGTGGACATCTGATAATGGGATATTGTGCCCAAAGGAAGTGCACTTCTCGAAACCCAAAGATTTGTTGGATTTCTCAGCCATGACAAACTCACAGTCACAGACAAGACCTAAAAAAGGGACAGAAAAGAGAAAGTGAAAGGACAGGAACTAGACTGCCAGAGAGAGGCACACAGGAAAAAACAAAGCTACCACTACTAAATTACTAAACTACATTTCTCATATATATATATATATATATATATATATATATATATATATATATATATGTATCTTTAGTCAAAGCAGGAAAACTCAAACAAGGGAGAGAAAAGATAGAAACTGAACAAAAAAAAATGGCTAAAGTCGACTTACGACCACACACTAAAACACCTGGAAGAAGGGCAGTGACTCAACCTCAATGCTTTTTGTAAAAGCGGCAAATGAGATCTGAGATAATCTGGGGGAATGAGGCATTATGGGAGATAGGAGAGGAGCTCAAGCTTCAGATTATCACCTTGGAAGTCAGCAAAGTCGGATCCTAGGTAGGATCTGGAACCCACAGGTGGAGGAGTGAATGAAAATTGACAGCATCACATCATAGGTTGCCTGGTTATCAATGGAACTGGAGAAACCATGCAGTCAGTTTGAGGTTTGAGATGTCTGGGTGAGACAGAAGGTCCGGAGTTGGATCCAGAATCCAAGATGGGTACAGAAGATGAAGCCAAAGAAGGGGGAAACAAATCTGCCGAGACCAGTAAGGTGCAATGTAGATGAATTTGCTCTTCAACCTGGCTGCTTTCTGGAGGAATTTGGGAATTAAAGGAGTCAGGGGATAAGCATACAGAAGACCAGGGGCCAATCATGGAGTAGAGCATCTCTCGGTGACTCCCCCAGAGGGGGAATTAGGGTAAAATAACTGCTCCACTTGTTGTTTGGGGGAGATGCAAAGAGATCGCAGTAAGGCTGGCCCCACTGATGGAAAATCATGTCTGTCAATTTGTTGCTGAGAGACCACTCATAAGGTAGTAAGATGGACCTGCTCAGTTTGTCTGCTATCACTTTGAACTTACCCGGAATATGCATTGCAATTAGAAAGCGGTTGGAAGAAATCGCCCATTGTCACACCCTTAGGGCTTCTCAACACAGGGTGTAAGGTCTGGTTCTTCCTTGTTCATGTACCAAACTACCAACATGTTGTCCATGTGGATCACAATCGTTCTGAGAGGGAGAGAGTTTTGGAATGCTTGCAATGCTAAAAGCACCACTCACATTTGCAAAACATTGATATGGAAGTTGGCCTCCTCTGGGGCCAAGTGTCTTGGACTGTCTTCCCCAGAAAATGCCTCCCCCACAATCTGGGAAACATCAGTGGTCACTGTGGCTTTGGGAGGACGAAGAATGAAAGGACAGCCTAGCAACAGTTGTTGTGATTGCATTCACTAGGAAAAAAGAAGTTATGTCTTACCATAACGTTCCATCTGAGTTGTTGATCTTGTTCCAGTCATCACTGATGGGTTCGGTTCTGAGCCTTTGGAACCAAGTCGGCCTTATACCAAGCTCGCGTGCACCAAAAACTCTCGAGCTAAGCTGCTACCCACAATGCCCTTCACTCAGTTACCTCAGATAGAGTTTGCATGCAACATATAGAAGAAACAGAAAGTCAGAGATGGCCTCTGACTTTCTGTTTCTTCTATATGTTGCATGCTAAGCTGTTACCCACAATGCCCTTCACTCAGTTACCTCAGATCGAGTTTGCATGAACCATAGAGAAGAAACAGAAAGTCAGAGGCCATCTCTGTGCAGAAACCCTGAAACACCACAAAGACCCAGAAGATCCGCCAGAAGCCTTTGGTGGGGGCCGGTGGGAGGGTGTGATGACTGTTAGAAGATCAACAACGTTATGGTAAGACATAACTTCTTTATCTGAAGTTGTTAATCTTTTTCCTATTCATCACTGATGGGACAGAATCCGAAGCTACTTGGAGAAACTGGGTGGCCCTTATGGAAGAACATTCCTGAGAACCATTGAGCCAAAGGCTGCTCTTCCCCTGGAGATCAGATCCAATTTGTAATGCTTGATGAAGGTATGGGGTGCAGCCCAAATGGCTGCTGCAGAGATGTCATCCATGGAGGCCTAGGAGTGGAAGGCAACAGACACTGCAATAGCCCTAGTTGAGTGAGCTTTGATTTGAGCAGGCTTAGATTTATTCATAAGCGAATATGAGAAGGTAATGCAATCCCTGAGCCATTTTGACAAAGTAACTTTAGATACTGCACTCCCTATTCTAGGACCAGAAAAGAAAATGAAAAGTTGGTCCGACTTGCGAAAGGACTTAGTCCTATCCAGGTAGAAACATCATTGTCTATGAACATCCAATGAATGCAGGCAGTAATCTCTCTTGTTTGAATAATTTGGAAAGAATACAGGGAGTTCAATGGACTGGTTAATAGATAAGTCAAAAACCACCTTGGGGAGAAAGGATGGATTAGTACGAAGTGATACTCTGACTCTGTCCTTATGGAAGATCAGATAGGGGATCTTGATGCATAAGGCTTGCAACTCAAATATTCGTCTGGCTGAAGTGACTGCCACCAAAAACCAGGATTTCCATGACAGGAATTTTAGATTACATGTCGCAGCAGGTTCAAAAGGGGGCAGAGAGAGAGACTGGAGAACCCGTGAAAGATTCCATGCCTCCACCGGCTGTCTGATAGGAGGTCTGCTATGGAAAATTCCCTTGAGAAAGGTCTTGCAAAGTCGGGTGGAAATAAGCGGGACTCCATCTGAACCATTATGGAAACTGGAAACAGCTGCTAAATGGACTCGAATGGTGGAAGCTGATGCACCATTGTCAAACAACTCAGAAAGATAGTGAAGAATAGTAGCTACAGGAGTTGAAAACAGATTTGGCATTCGATTATGTGACCGGATAGAGAATCTTTTCCATTTGTCCCTGCAGTTTTCTGGTGGATGGTTTATGGGAGGCCAGAATAATATCACGGACAGATGAGGAGAGGATTTCCTGCCTGGCAACTAATGGAAGTGGAGAAGCCAAGTGGTTAGCTTGAGAGTGGATAGATTAGGGGGAGTCAGCCCTTGTGGGTGAGATATGAGGTCCTGACGAGTGTCCAGGATCCAAGGAGGTTGTAACAGGTGAGATCGGAGGAAGGAAAACCACACTTGATGAGGCCAGAAAGGGGCAATGAGGATCACTTTGCTTCTCAATCGGATAGCTTTCCTTAAAAAGGGGGGTATCAGAGGTATCTGAGGATAAGCATAAAGGAGACCTGCTGGCCAATCGTGAGTCAAAGCGTCTCTCAGTGACTCCCCGTGAGGGGGAAAGAGGGCAAAGTAGCTGCTGCATTTTGTGTTTGAGGGGGAGGCGAAAAGGTTGCAGCATGGCTGACCCCAACGGCTGAAGATCTCTGTCGTCACGCTCGGATTGAGAGACCACTTGTGAGGATGGAGGATGCACCTGCTCAGCTTGTCCGCAATCACATTGGAGCTCCCTGGGATATAGGTTCATAGGTTCATAGGTTCATACTAGGCTATCTGCCCGAGGGCATTTACAAGCCTAGCCCATAGTTTTGTGGCTTACGCCACCCCTTTAGTATGGGGAACTATACCCATTATTTTGCTGTGCCTCTGTCGAGCAGTGACACTGAGGTAATCCCTGGGGTATATCTGCGATCTCCCATCCATTGGTCAAGATTTCTCTTGAACAAGGCCAGCGAGGTGCTCTGCCTCACATATACCGGGATTTTGTTCCACAGCATAGGGAGTCTTTGGGTGATGAATCTATCCCTCCAGCACGTCCTATTAATAGCCGTGTCGAGGTTTAAGCCTCCCGCCTTGTGGCTGTGATGGATCTAGATTTTTGAGGTGAAGCATATTCATCAAATCTGGGTTTGACATGGCCTTGTATGTTAGGCAAAGGTCACCTCTGAGCAAGCGGTGGCGACTGAATAGAGCTGGAGTTCTTTCAGTCGGGCAGCATAGGACAGATGTTTGAGACCCTTTATCCTTTTGGTGAGGAACTTTTGTGGCCTCTCCAGCTGCTGCAAGCGTCGGGTCAGATACATTCCGAATGGGGCATTGTACTCAATCATTGGTCTGATGAGTGATGAGTATAGGGAGACTATGACCTCCCTTGATCTAGATGAGAATCCCTTCATGATAAGGTGGGCAATGTAGAAGGTCTTCCTAACTACTTTAGCTACATGGGTGTCGAATGACAGACTACTATCAACCTGGGTCCCCAGGTCCCTGATAACTTCTTCTTTGCTCAGTGGATTGCCACCTATTTGGTAGCTAGGGGTAACCTTGTTTTTCCCGAAGGGTATGACTATGCATTTTTTGGCATTTAACTTTAGGCCATGGCTCTGGCACCAGTTATCCGTTTCTGTGAGACCCTTCTGAAGGATATCTGTGTCAGATGCTTTCTACTATGGCCAGTTTGCAGTCATCTGCAAACTTTGTCAGCCATAACCCTCCTGTGTTTGCTTGTACTTCGGAAAAGTAGATGCCAAACAAGAGTGGGTCCAGGACTGAGCCCTGTGGTACACCACTTGTGACAGGCTTTGAGTCTGACATGGCGCCAGCCACTCTGACCCTGTGGGTTCTGTCACTCAGCCAGTTTGCAACCCATCTTGTGATGTATGGGTTAACATTTAAGCTGATGAGTTTTTCAATGATACCCGAGTGGGGTATTGTCACCAAGGCCTTCGCCATATCGAGATAGGCGGTATGGAGTGCCTTTCCTCATCAATGGCTTTGGTGACTGTTTGAAAAAGTCAACCAAGTTTAGAAGGCATGATCTGCCTTTGACAAAGCCAAACTGGGATGGATCCAAAGTCTGCAAATTCCCTATGTCTTTATTTATGAGGTCCATTATGATCCTCTCCATGGCTTTGCAGATAAGGCTTGTCAAGCTAATGGGCCGGTAATTTCCAGGGTCGGTGGAGGCACCGCCTTTGTGAAGTGGGACCACAGTTGCAGTGCGCCACTCCCTGGGTACGTATCCAGAGGTAAGACTATGATTAAACAGCTGTCCTAGCTGTGGGTTTAGTGATATGCGTTGCGATCAGAAAGTGGTTGGAAGCTATCGCCCAATGCCAGATTCTCATGGCCTTGCGACATATGGGGTAGGATTTGGTCCCTCTCTGTTTGCTTATGTACCAGATGACGGACATGTTGTCCGACTGAATAGCAATCATTCCTGATGGAAGTAGTGGATGGAATGCTTGCAACACCAATGGCACCGCTCTTAACTCCAAGACATTGGTGTGCAAGTTGACCTCTATGCTGGACCACGGGCCTTGGACTGACTTTCCCTGGAAATGGCCCCCCCACCCTATCAGTGAAGCATCCGTAGTTACCGTGGTGCTGGGCTAGGGAGCCTGGAAGGGGCGACACCAAAGATTTTCATCTGTATTCATCCACCAGAGGAGATCTTGTTTGCAGGAGTTGGTGATGAGAATCTGTGAGCTCAGGAGATGAAGACTGGATATCCGCTGGGACAGAAGGAGCCAATGTAGTAGTCTCATATGTAATCTGGCTAAGGGAATAAGAAGTTATGTACCTACCATAACGTTCCATGTTAGTTGTCTCCTTCTCGCCTTCTTTCTTGCTGGTTGGGTTCGGAGCCGACCTTCGGCTCTGACTCGGCCAATTTCTAAAGCTCGAGAGCTACTTACTGGCTCGAGGCCTCCCTATATCCCACAATGCCTGGCGCTAGACCCCCAGATCTCATTTGGAAGACCTAACACCATAAAGATACAACTGTAAGACAACTGACCCTATAACAAGACTTCAGCTACAGGACTGAAGAAAAAGGTAGAGGACATAAAAACGGTAAAGACTCAGCCAGTGATCAGACTCGTAAAACTCTTCTCGGTCCATCTAGGCTAGGGGGATGGAGGGTGGGACGCAAGAAAGAAGGCGAGAAGAAGACAACTAACATGGAACGTTATGGTAGGTACATAACTTCTTAATGTTAAGTTGTCTCTCTCGCCTTCATTCTTGCTGGTTGGGACAGTGTCCCTAGCACCTTAGTCCAGGGTGGCTCATCGGAACAGACTCTTGAGCACAGTGGAACAAAAATCAGCTCTGCTCCTAGAGGCCAGATCCAGCTTAAAATGTGAAATGAAGGTATGAGGGGTGGCCCATGTGGCCGCCGCACAAATGGCTTCCATTGGTAGTCTTGCTTGAAAAGCTACCAACGTAGCTAAAGCCCTAGTAGAGTGGCCTTTAGGTTTAGCAGGGAGTTCTTTATGCCTCAACTGATAAATAAGGGTAATAATACAGGACAACCACCTGGGTAAGGTTACTTTAGACAATGGTCGACCCTGCTTACCTTCTGCATAGAACAGGAAGAGTTGATCTGATTTCCTTATTTGCTCAGTCCTATGCAAATAGAAACGTAATTGCCTATGAACGTCCAACTGGTGTAATTTGTGTTCAGCTTTGTTGGAATAATTTGGAAAAAAGTCTGGTAGATCGATGGATTGATTCAAATTGTTCTCAGAGGGGACCTTAGGAAGGAACGAAGGATTAGTCCTGAGTGAAACTCTGTCCTTATGGAAAACTAGATAAGGAGGACGAACACAAAGGGCTTGAAGTTCAGAAACTCTCCTCGCTGAAGTAATGGCCACCAAAAAGAGTGTTTTCCAGGTAAGCAATTTCAAGGAACAGGAAGCTGCCGGTTCAAAAGGGGGAAGTATCAAGGAAGCTAGGATCAAATTTAAGTCCCAAGGAGGTGGGGGATCCCTGACTGGAGGCCTGAGCAAGATTGTTCCTTTCAGAAAGGCTTTGCAAAGCTTATGGGACATGATGCTCGTTTCTGACAGGCCCGTATGGAAATTAGAGATTGCCGCTAATTGAACTCTAATGGTGGCTGACGAGGAGCCTGCTTGAAAAAGCTCTGCTAAGAAGTCCAGAACGTTATGGACAGGGGCCGTAAAGGGATCAATATTTCTAGCCTCTGCCCAGAAAGAGAAATGTTTCCACTTACTAGCATAAGTCTTCCTGGTTGTAGGTTTGTGCGAGGAAAGGATAATCTCACACACTGAATTGGAAATACTGGGAAGCCTGGCTAGGGTTGGAAGTGAAGCAACCAAGCAGTGAGGTTAAGAGACTGAAGAAACTGATGCAGCCTGCCTGACTGATGGATCAGGAGGTCCGGAACTGTGTCCAGATTCCAAGGCTGTTCTAGAAAGTGACGATGCAGGAATGGGAACCAGATTTGTCAAGGCCAGTAGGGAGCAATGAGGATCATTCTGCAACCCAGCATGGTAGCTTTCTGAATTAGTTTGGGGATTAATGGAAAGGGTGGGAATGCATACAGAAGTCCCTGGGGCCAATCGTGAACTAGAGCGTCTCTGGGGGAGTGTCCGGGAAGAGGGAAGAGAGTGAAGAAACTGTCGCACTTGCTGTTGAGAGGAGTTGTGAAAAGGTCGCAGCAAGACTGACCCCATTTGCGGAAGATTCTGTCCGTTACTGTCCTGTTGAGAGACCACTCGTGAGGCATGAGAATAGCTCTGCTTAGCCTGTCCGCTATGACGTTGGACTTCCCAGGGATGTGCGTTGCCATCAGAAACCGTTGAGAGGAGATCGCCCACTGCCATAGTCTGAGTGCTTCTCGACATAAGGGATAAGACTTGGTTCCGCCCTGCTTGTTGATGTACCACACTACAGACATATTGTCTGTCTGAATTGCAATGGTCCCAGTAGGTAGAGAGTTCTGAAGAACTTGCAACGCTAAAAGAACCGCCCTCATCTCCAAGACGTTTATGTGCAAGTGGTACTTGTGGGGTTGCCAGGTGCCCTGGACAGTCCTGCCCTGAAAATGCCCACCGTGACAACTGGAGGAGGAAGGACAAATGGTCTGCCCTGGGGTACTGATGGAGAGACCATCCACCAAGCCAAGTGGTCTTTGCATGACTGTGTGATTATTATCTTGTGAGACAAAGGAAGTTGTTGAAAAGACCATTGTGTGAAAAGCATCCATTGGAGAATCCTCATGTGAAAACGAGCCAGGAGAACTAATATGATCGCTGCTGCCATGAGACCTAAGGTTTTTAGGACGAATCTGGCCTGAATCTTTCTGCATCCTAATAATACTTGTACATGTCGGCGAATGTCTGCCACTCTTTCTACTGGAAGTCTTGCGGACAGATCTTTCGTATTTAATCTTGCGCCTATAAAGGTTAAAGACTGACAAGGCGATAATGCAGACTTTTCGAAATTTATTGAGATACCTAGGTTGGAGCATGTTTGGATGGTATAATCCCTGGCTCTCAGCAATTAATGTCTGGTGGTAGCAGTAAGGAGCCAGTCGTCTAGATATGGAAACACCTGGAATCCTTGCCATCTCAGGTGAGCGGTAACCACTGCCATGCATTTGGTGAACATCCTGTGGGCTGTGGTGAGACCAGAGGGCAGGGCTCTGAACTGGTAATGACTGGCTCCTAGCCGGAAGCGGAGAAACCTTCTGGAATGCCTGTCCATTTTGATGTGGTAGTATGCATCCTAAAGATCTATGGAGCACATCCAACTGTCCTGACCCAAAAAGGGTAGAATGGACTGAAGCGTGACCATCCAGAACTTCGTTCTTTGAACAGACTTGTTTAGTTTGTTGAGATCCAAAATGGGTCTCCAGTCCCCTGTCTTTTTTGGTACCAAAAAGAACTTTGTGTAAATTCCGGATCCTTGCTGGTTTGCTAAGACTTGTTGGATGGCCCGTTTTTTTAGCAGTCTTGAAATTTCTTGTACTGCCTGTTCCCTTAGACTGGGTGGAACATCTGGGATGGGGTTGTTTGATTTTTGGGGAGTGTGGACAAATGGGATTTTGTAACCTCCGGATATAATAGACTGTACCCATTTGTCTCGAGTGATGAGACACCAGGCTTCTGGGTACAGAGACAACCTTCCCCCGACTGCCTCCGAAGGCGGACAACTGGGCAGCCCCTCAGGGGTGCTGGAAGGGCTTGTCAGAGAAAGATTCCCTGCTACCCTGATTCTGCGGACCCCCTCTGCCCCGCGGGCGGCGTCTATTGTTGTTCCCTCCTCTGCCTCTGGTGGGAAACTCGCCACGTGTGTCAGGCACGGCTCCCTGGGATGTCCGGAACCTCATTTTCCCACTCTTCTGACCCTTAGGGTATGGTCTAGAGGGAGTGGAAAAACGGACTCCCACGGCAGAGAGAGTCTTGCCTTCCTGCTCACACCTGGTAAGTGTATCTTTCACCTGAGGTCCAAACAGAGCCGAACCATCAAAGGAGGTGTTGGTGAAAGACGCCTTAAAGGGATCAGCAAAGTTACATAACAGCATCCAGGCATGCCTTCTCAAAGCCACGCCTGTGCCTGCGGCTCTGCTCGCTCCATCAGCCACATAAGAAATGAGCCGCATGGAGGAGTTAACAATAGAATTAAGAGTCGCCAGCTGGGAGTTTATCTTGTCTTGAGCCCCTGCAGCTGATGGATCTTGCAGGGTATCTCCTATCTCCTTGAGGAGATCCCTCTGAAGACGGGTGAAGTGGCACAAATAGTTCAGCGACCGCATGGAGAAGGTCGCTGAGAAAAACATCCGCTTCCCATATCTATCCATCGTCCTAGACTCTTTATTAGGGGGATGGACAGGTACAGAAGTAACAGCCAACTCCTTTTTCGTGGCAGCTGCTACCACTACGGCATCAACGGGGACACCCTTTGTCAGAAACTGTTTATCTTGGGGGGCTGTGATAAACTTAGTGGGCCTGCGAGGGGTTGGTTCCAGTGTGTCCAGAGCTGACCACGCCTTCCGAGCCACCACTTCCATTAATGGATCGAAAGGCAGAGACACCCAGGAGGTGGAAGGGCGAGAACCAAACGCATCCAAGTATACTGACTCATCCTCAGAAGGGTTAAGGGCAGACCAGTTCCCCCTCTGCTTAAGGATTTCAAGGATTTCCGAGAAAGAGACATCTTCAGAGGGGGATCTTGGGGACCCTTCCGAATCCTCCAAGTCAGTATCTGACGTGACGGACTCTGGGGAGTCAACATGTTTACTCTTACATTTCCTCTTTCGAGGGGGCTCCTCTGAAAACTCAGGGGAGGCATCGGAAGAGGAAGATACACCCAGTGGGGTGACCTGGAGTGTTTGATCCCCTTGCTTGGGGTCTGGAGGAGGGGCAGAGACCGAAGCAGGCACCCTGAGGGGAGGAGCTGAAGGGGCTGATCGAGGTGCAGACTCAGAAGTCAGCACGCTCCTCATGACCTCAAAGGCGCCCCTGTCCGGCACAGAAGAGGGTCCCTGCTCCGAGGGGATGGGAATCCTCTCTGGCACCAAAAGGGACGGCTCCGAAGCCGATATAGGAGCCCTGCTTACCTGCCCCGAAGCTCCGAGAGGGAGAATGGGGTCGGACAAGGGTCCGATGCCACTCGCCCCCTCGGAGCCGATGAGGGAGTCTCGGTGCACAGATCCCTCCAAGGATGGAACCATTGAAGAAATCGGAGCCGACGAAGGAGCCGAAAGGGGAAGCATCGGCACCGACGTGTCCAGGATCCAAGCCCCAACAAGCTCCGGCTCCGAACTGACAGGAGGAGTCAGAGGAGGAACTACTTCAGGAAGAGGAGCAGCCACAGCCTGATGAGGAGGGTTAGTTAACATTTTAGCCAGGGCCTGCAATTTGAGGAGTCTACTGACCACTCTCTCCAAGTCATGATTGGACAGCCTCAAGGACCGAGAAGAGTGGGACCTATGG
This sequence comes from Protopterus annectens, assembly GCF_019279795.1. Classification (NCBI taxonomy): domain Eukaryota; kingdom Metazoa; phylum Chordata; order Ceratodontiformes; family Protopteridae; genus Protopterus; species Protopterus annectens. Next base: position 980,042,381 of record NC_056739.1, on the reverse strand, counting down.
CTCCATTCAGACTGTAGCAAGGGTGATCCCGGAGCCGAGCGAATCAACTCCAGAGATGGAGATCTGGATCACTTACGGCTCCCTGACAGCTGCGACAGCAAGGTCGGAGCCGACAGAGATTTTGATACTTCGGTCCCGGCCGGAACCGAAATTGAAGCAAACGCTCCACCTGGCGATGGCCCCGTACTGGGAGCCAACGGCTTGGTGGGCTTAGGGGTTATAGCTGGCTGAGGCTTTGCCGGAGACCCCTTGGGTTTTAGTAAACCCCTGAGAATTAACTTGTTCCTACACTCCTGCAAGACTCTCGGACTAAAGGCATGACATACCGAGCAAGAGTCCTGCAGGTGTAGGGAACCCAAACAATAAACACAAGAAGTGTGACCGTCTGTCAGAGACATTTTCTGACAGCACGAGTCACACTTCTTGAACCTTGATACCTTGGTATCCTTCGACATGATAGAAATAAAGGGAATACCAATGGACAAAAAATTTTTGACCACTGTAAAAAAATACACACACTCACACACACACACTAGTCCCACACCTTCACACAAAAGATTTATGTAACTATACTAACAAAAAAGCTAAGAGACTATGATCTTATATTATAAAGGCTAAACACTACTCCCTACTGAAAACAATATATAAGGGAAGGGGATAGCCTCTAACTTAAACGGCCTACTTGGGAGATAGGGGGGGAGGGGAGAAACTCTCTAAGTAAAAACGAGTTTCCTAAGGGTCGGAAAGAAACAAGGAAACTAAGACTAGTTTACAGTACTACTCTAATTTTAACAAAAAATTCGAAATTTATACACTAACAATTTAGCTATTACAAATATAAAAGACTAATCCAACCTGAGCCAGTGAAGCGCAACCTCGTAGCTGAAGCGGCAAACGAGATCTGGGGGTCTAGCGCCAGGCATTGTGGGATATAGGGAGGCCTCAAGCCAGTAAGTAGCTCTCGAGCTTTAGAAATTGGCCGAGTCGGAGCCGAAGGTCGGCTCCGAACCCAACCAGCAAGAATGAAGGTGAGAGAGACAACTTAACATCAATTGGGATGGCCGCCGCCATAGACCCCAGAGCCTGAAGAACTTCCCTTGCAGACACCTTCCTTCGACAGAGTATCACCTGTACTTGTGCCCTTAATCTCTGAAGCCTGTGTGGGGGAAGAGAGACCAGACTTGTTTGAGTGTTGAATACTGCCCCTATAAATTCCAGTTGTTGCGTGGGCTGAAGATTGGATTTTTCCCAGTGAATGGTGATGCCTAGTAACTCCGCTAGTGCTAGGGTGTAGCAGAGGGCCCTGACCAGGAGGCGCTTGGTGGCGGCGGAGATGAGCCAATCATCTAAATACAGAAACACCTGGAATCCCTGAAGTCTCAGATGAGCTGTCACCACTGCTAGGCATTTCGTGAACACTCTGGGGTCCGTCGAGAGACTGAATGGCAGGGCTCTGAATTGGTAATGATTGGCTCCCAGCCAGAAAAGAAGGAGACTCCTGGAGCGTTTGTCCATTTTGATGTGGTAATACGCATTCAGGAGGTCTATCGAGCACATCCACACACCCTCCCAAAGAAATGGGAGAATGAATTGTATTGTGACCATGCGGAACTTGGTCTGAACCACTGATTAGTTTAGCTGGCTGAGATCCAAAATGGGCCTCCAGTCCCCGGTCTTTTTTGGCACTAAAAAGAATGTGTTTCTTCTTACATGCCCATTTCCGAGAGGGTTTTTTGGTGGGAGCATCCGAAGAAGACTCAAAAAGGAAAATACCCTGTACAGGGGCTTCCTGGGTCTTGCGCTCTCGGTGTCCTGGGGGGGGTGGCCTTTGACAGCTGCAGCTCAGAGGGAACGGGTGGTAAGTCCGACATAAGAGAATTGCTCGAAGCAAGCACCCTCTTCATCACCCGGAAAGCAGGCCCGCCTGAAGAGGAATGGGAGCCCAGAACCGAAGAAGACAATTTCGGAACCGGAGTAACACCCCGCTCCACGCAGTCCGCTCCTGGAGACAAAGCCTCAAGCAAAACCGGGGCGGGAGTTACCCTCAGACCCAAAGACGGAACCGGTGACACAACAGCAGCCATGGCTGGAACCGTGGGTTCCACCCCCCCCAAGCATGACATTGAGGAAGGGTGGATTCCGACATAACCGACACCCAAAGGGGCCTTGGAGCCTCAGACACGGTCATTGTCGGTGCCGAGGGAAGGGGTCCTCTCGCAGACATCGGAAATATGAGCCTCGAAGCCGAGGGGTCCAAGGGAGGAGAATATGTGGGGGTCACTGGGGCAATGGACCCAAAACCCATAGTGGAATGGGTTCTAGGAAAGTTTGTAATTCCCCTGGCAGTCAGCAGCTGATCAAAGAGCCGCACCACATCCAACTAAGATAGGCTCCTGGTGGACCTTACCGATGCCCCTGAGGGGGAGTCAGGCCAGTCCAAAAAGGGGCTAAAAACTTGTCCGGCAAATGGATCCGTACACGGGGAGTACTGGGTACATGGTGTAGTGAAAATCAGCACTGAGGATTCCAGTTTCGAGACCGGTAAATGGGGAATAATCAGAGCCGAGAAAGGGCTTGCAGCCGAAGTCACAGCTGGGGTGGAGGTCAATAACGGCTCCAAAGATGATGTCGGAACCGACGTCGGTGCAGAGGTAGAGGCAGGCAAACTGGCCAGAGCCGAAATCCCAGTGGGAGCCATAGTCGTTGGTGCTAGAACCAGCGCCGACTAGGCAATCATGGCAACTGCCGTATTAACCACAGGAGCCAAACTCAGAGCCAAAGCGGTCAGAACCAAGGAGGCAATTCTATGCTCAGAAGACATCGTATGGGCCTGATGTTTATGAGGCTTGCCCCTATCACTGGCCGGTGAAGAAGCGTCAGAACGAGGACGTTTCTTGTCCACAAATGGAGGGGTTGAGACCTCTGATGCAGAAATAGCCTCAGAGAAGGGAGAAGGAAGCAGGCCTTTGAGAATTAGCTTATTTCGTCTTTCATTCAGCGTCCGCTAACTAAAGCTGGCACAAATGTCACAGGGAGGTTTTGCCGATAAGTGCGGAACCCCCAAACGATAAACACATTCCTCATGCAGATCGCTATTAGGGAGTTTACCACTGCAAGAAGAGCAATGTTTAAACCCTGTTGTCCCTTTCTTTTCAGACATAACAACAGTAAAACAACACAACGCTTATCTAGAAGGAAAGTTAGAGATAAAAAAAGGGAAATACCAACAATGGTATTGGGAATACCACAAGGGTAAGAAGGGTGAATACCAACAATGGTATGAGAAAAGCGATACCTGTGGGTGGAGCTGAGTAAGTTATTAGAGAAAAAAATAGCTTGACAGGAAAGAACTCACAAATACTATAAAATTTGAAAAATACAACACTTAGCTGGACAGCTCGGTGAAACGCTGCTATATGGCTATGCGGCAAACGAAATCTGAGGTAACTGAGTGAAGAGCACTGTGGGTAGGAGCTTAGCTCAAGAGTTTTTGGTGCACACAAGCTTGGAATAAGGCCAACTCGGTTCCGAGGGCTTAGAACCGAACCCATCAGTGATGAATAGAAAGAAGATTAACAACTTCAGATGATAACTTTTGTATAACTGAGTTATTCTTATCTTTGTCAACATTGTTTGAGAGAGAATTGGCCATTGTGTATATAGCATCCATTGCAGAATTTTCATGTGATATCTTGCTAAAGGAACTAAGACTATTGCCGCTGACACTGATCCCAGGGAGTGTAGAGTCAACCGGTCTGAAAATTTGGTGCTGTAAATTATTTTCCTGACATGATTTCGTATTTGTACTCTTGAAAGGGGAAGAAATGCTACTATGGATACTGTGTTGAATATTGCTCCTATGAATTCCAATGTCTGTGTCAGTATTAATTGTGACTTGTGATTGGTGTTTATTCCAAGATTTGAACAAGTCTGCAACACTTGGTCTCGAGTTTGTACCAGTTGATGACTGGTCGGAGCGGGTAATGATCCAGTCATCCAAATATGGAAACATGCAGAATCCCTGCAGTCTCAACTGAGTTGCCACTACTTCCATACACTTGGTGAACACCCTGTGGGCTGTGATGAGGCCAAAGGGCAGTGTTCTGAATTGGTAATGACTGGCTCCCAGCTGGAAGCGTAAGTACCTTCTGGATTGTCTGTTCATTTTTATATGACAATATACATCCTGAAGGTCTATTGAGCACATCCAGTCATCCTTGATCAAAAAGGGCAGAATGGACTGAACTGTGACTATCCGGAACTTGGTTTGCCAAACTGAGTTGCTCAACATGCTGAGATCTAAAATCGGTGTCCAGACCCAGTTTTATTTGGCATTAAAAAGAATCTTGAGTAAGTTCCGGTTCTGTTTGGTCTAAAGGGACCTCTTAGATGACTCTTTTCTAGCAGCTTTTGAAATTCCACTACTGCTGCTTTCCACTGACTGGGTGGAACACTGGGGATTTTCTAGGGTAATGAGGTTGGAAGGGAAAAGGGAATAATTTCACCTCTGGAAATAATTCTCTGCACCCAAGTGTCTTTTGTTATGTTTCACCAGGCTTCCTGGTTTAGAGATAAGTGACCCCTGACTGCCTGCAGAGGAAGGCAATCAGGCCTGCTTTCAGGAGCCCTGATAGGATCTATTGGAAAATGTATCGCTGGACCCTCAGTTTTGCAGGCCTCCTCTGCCACTGGGGCAACTTCTGCCATTATCGTTTCCCTCTCTGCCTTTGGGGGAACTAACCCCATGTGTGTCCTGAAAAGGACCCTGAGATTTCCCGAACCACACCTTTTGACCTCCCCATTGATTCCTGGAAAAGGTCAGTTTAGGGGTCAAAAACATTACGCCCATGGCAGATAGGGTCTTTCTATCCTTCTCGCACCTGGAGGGTATGTCTTTCAGTGTGGGGCCAAACAAAGAACTGTCAAAGGGAGCATTGATGAAGGATGACTTAAAGGTCTCCACAAAATTGCACAGGCACATCCAGTCATGTGTCCTTATAGAAATGCCTGATCCCACAGCCATTCAGGTGCCTTTTACAGCATGCAAAATGAGCTTCATGAATGAATTTGCAGTGGATTGAAGGGTAGCCAACTGTGAGGCCACAGAAGTTTAAGCCTTGGCAGTCATGGTCCATGAAAAAGGAGTTTGAAAGTTCCTTATTTAGGTCCATTTGCAATCTCATGAAATGTGTCAAATAGTTCAGTGATCGGACAGCAAACGTTAATGAAGCCTATACTAGCTTCCAAAATCTGTCCAGAGCCCTAGATTCTCTATTAGGAGGATAGACAATGGAACTCTGTTCCACGAGTTCCTTCTTTGTTGCTGCTGCCACAAACATAGCATCAACTGGAAATCCCTTGCTCCAATGTTCTCTTCTTACTAGTGGACCTAGAATTCTGTTTGGTCTCTTGGGATTAGCTGAATCCTATCAGGTTCCTTCCATGCCCACTTAGAAATCAAATCAATGAGTTTATCAGCAGGCAGAGTGACCCAGGAGGTAGAGGGGCCAGTCCCAAAAGCTTCCAGAAATACTGACTCTGCAGGAGTTGCGTTTTGAGCAGACCAACCACCCTTCTGTTTTAGGATCTCAAGGATGTCTCCAAATGAGACACCATAAGGTGGTGATTTGGGAGACCCTCCTCTCTCATCAAAGTTGGTATCCTCAGTGACAGACTCCTCAGGGGTGTCCAACTGCCTCCTCTTGCACGTCCTCTTCCTAGAGACTTCTTTGGTGGGATGATCCACAGAAGTATTGAAAGAGATGACAATACCCAACTGGATGGCCTGTAAGTTCTGGGCTGGCTGTTCCAGTGGCATACAATGCTGAGGATCACAGTGCAAAGTCAGCTGACATGTCGAGGGTGGATCCGAGGTGGAAAGGCTCACTTGACCTGTCAGTGCAGAGAAAACCCTCTTCACAACCTCAAAGGCTGGCCACTCAGGAGAGAAGGAAGCCATCAGAGCTGAGATAACGAGTTTCTGGTCTGCATGTTCCCCCCGCTCTGAGAGTTGGCCACCCGAGGCTAAAGATGGAGCTGAGCTATCCAATGCCAAAGCTATGATAGGAATAGATGGCTCTGAAAACCTTGGAGTTGATCCTATCCCCTCAGATCTGACCTGGAAGCTTCAGCTCTGAGAGTCATCTGGATCCAAAGATGTTGGAGCCGGTGCACTCAGAGTAAATGTCGGATCCAAAGAGAAAACTCTCTTCAGATCCAACACAGATGGACCTAGAATGCTCAAATCTAAGGACTCTAACCCCACAGTTTGGGTCAGAGGAGGAGTAGCTACCGGTGCAGTAGTTGATGGATAATGTTCCTGACCAGAGGGGATAGGAACCATGAAGACTCCTTTCTGAAACTGCTCCATGAACAATCTCCTCACCATCCTTTCCACATCGGCCTCCATGAGACTTCTAGAGGAATGAGAGGACACCACTGAAGGGGGCTTGGAGTGCTGCTCAAAAAAACAGCAGGGCACCCTGGTCGGTACGGGATCCACTGAAGGTGAATACACAGTTCGAGGCAAAGGCTTCAGATCTGTAGTACATTTTTTTTTCATCAGAGGAAGGACTTGCTAGATATCTCATCGGATCTGAGGACAGTCGGATCACAGGAAATGTCGGATCCGATTTTGTTTTCTTTTTCCTTGGCTCAGACAAAGTTGAAACCATAGAATCTGAAGACCTGGACCTTTTTGAAGGGTCCTTGGATTTAGCTTTTGGAGAATGAACTCCAGCGATGGCCTGAGAAAAAGTACTTGGCAATAAACCTTTCAATATTAATTTATTTCTCCTTCCTATTAAGGCCCTAGGGTTAAACTCATTGCAAATGTCACATTCCCGGTTTAAGTACTCAGTCCCTAAACAGTACATGCATAATGAGTGGGCATCAATAAAAGGCATCTAGTACCCATATTTTGCACACTTTTTAAAACCTTTTTCAGACATAGCCACAGGTAAAATACTAAGCAATCAGATATCCAAAAAAGAATCAAGATATCTATTCAATAACGAACTAAATACTGTCACTAGAGAAAGGACAGGGAAAGAGACTAGCATTTTTTTTAATGAAAAGTAGCAAAAAAACCTTGACCACAACTACAAAGTTATTAATCAGAGCTAGATTTACTGATAGATAGTGATTAAGGATAAAGTTTTTAAAGAGACAACACTTATCTTAATGTGAATGCTCAAGAGCAGTAGTCAACCACTTCTGGTCGCGAAAGTGGCAAACAAGATTTGGAGGAAGTTAGGCGTGGTGTATTGTGGGTAGGAAAGGACATTGAGAGTTTGTTGTCTTCACGAGCTGGAGTTATGGCTGACTCAGATCAGAGTATCGAATCCAAACCCATATGTTGAGGAATTAATGAAAATTGACAATACCAGATATCATAATTCTATGCATAATATAATCAGTGCACTTTTACACCCCACTCTCCACCCCAGCAGTCCAAGATTACAGCATATGAACATTACACTTGCTTATTTCCAGTCTTTTTTCTCTTGTTGTATTGTAAAACCTATATTGCTTACATGTACAAAATTAAAGTATTTATTTACTTTAATATCTTTCACACATACAATAGCCACTGAAAAGACTACCAACATTTAAAATACCCCTGGCTACACACTACACAAAATTGTTCTGTATATAACATACAGTTTATAGCATGAGATGTTTTGTACAAAATACTAACAAGAATACATTTTTTTTTTACTTACAGTTAATTTCCCCACGTTTAGTGTCCTTCTAAACATTAATGATATAAAGTGGGGTATATGCTTTATAATCCACCCACATGTTTAATAAAGTCAACAAAGTCCTATGTTTTCAGCTGCTTTTTCTTGTAAAACCATATTTCACAAATGTAATAAAATGCCTTACAGTCTTCAATTTATTCACTAATTTCAGAGTTACTGTCTTCTTCCTGATTTCCATCTCCCCAACACCAGACTCTGCTTCAAGTCCAAGGTACTGATGATTCTTCTGGTCAACATCTGTGCTTTTTTCTGTCTTTTAAGCATTTTTCCTTTGAAACATTGGAAAAGTTTCACTGACAAAGTCTCTCTATGAACTTTAAAGGCAGAAGAATGAGGAAACAGAATCTCCTTTTGCTTGCTGACTCACTTTTTTGGCTAAACTTTTTTATTTCCTCCTTAGCCTGTTCTGCAAGAAAAAAAATACTTTGATCCTCCAGGAAAAACCTTTGAAGGCAGCTGCATACAGCAGCCTGAATCTGACACCTGCCTCCTGACGTTCCCTGATTGGTGTGATAAATTTGTTACTCTTCTGCCTTGTGTACAGTCAATAATAATTTTCTACAAACACTGCTGTCTCCAATTTTTAATACTTTGCCCTTCTGCCACGGTTTTGTCAGAATCAACTCTTTCTGCTGGTATGATTACATCTTTACTAATAGAGGTCTTGGCTGGTTTCTCATGACGAGGTTGATTACATCTTTACTAATATAGGTCTTGGCTGGTTTCTCACGGCCAGGTTTGGAGCATATATTCGATGTGCACTTTCAATTAACAAAATTCTGCTGTGGAACAGCAGTCCAGTTACTTATTTGTGCTTTCATAAAATAAATACAGTTTGATCCTTCTAGTTTCTCTAGTACAGCAAACAATTTCAGGTTTACTCTGCATGCTCTGTCTTCTATTTTTTAAACAGTTCTTGAAAAACTTCATATTCAGCCAGCTTTCTCTACGTTAACATTAAATTTTTGCAATTTTATCAGTTCTTCTGAATGGCTAGTTAAAGCTTCTTATATATTTTTCCAGCTTTTATTGTTTGAATGGATATACTCCTTCAATATTTCATTTATTTTAATCTCCTCTGATTACATTTGATTTCTTTTTCTCTTTAGATTCTGGAAGCCATCTCTTGAACCAAAGTTGAAGCTTGAACTGCTTTTTGCTGAACTGCTGCAGAATCCTTCCCAGACAGTGTTTTTTCTTTACCTTTTCTGGTTGATTTTCTTTCAGGTTTTCCAAATTTCTTCTTTGCTGGCATCCAGCCAGTGTATTTACTAACCAGGAATTGAATTTTACCAAAAAACATTTTCAATGGCACTTTTTTAAATCACTTTCTGGTTTCACACTGGGAGTACTGAAGTTATGCTGTTGGAGTGTGCAACCGCATCGGAAGTCAACATCAAAATCAAAATTTAATATCTGCCTCTGTCTTTTTAGACTTGTGAAAAACATTTGAAGCAGTGTACCACAAATGACTGCTAACTAGACTTTCCAGTCTAGACATGAACAAGGCTAAAAATAAAGCGGTTTTCAAGTTACTTCTTTCATAGACCCCAGTCAGTAAAGTGAAAAGGCACATATTTATTCTTAAGAACAACTGTAGGAATTCCACAAGGGAGTATTTATGGCCCTTTTCTATTCAACATTTATCAAAAAATTGATACATCGATCTTGACTCAGAAAAAAAAAACATGTACCTAGCTGTATAAAGGCCAGATATCCAAAGTAGTGCAATGCAACCCAAAATTGATTACCTATGCAGTAGGGGTGGTGTTGTGTGACAGGGTCAGACTAATTAGGTAATTTGCTGATAAAAAGTCAACAGATCCCATAATGGCTGGCACTGTGTGAATGCAGTCATCTGACCTCATGAATTCAGTAGCATGCATACAGAATTTGTGCCACAATGTATGTTCTCATGTCAATGATACACTGTGATGAGCATAGCAGAAGCCCTGATAAGGGGTACACAGCAAAGTCCATGCCAATGTTTTAGTAGAAATTTGTCAGTAGGACAATCATAAAAGAGGAAGAGCAAACAAAGGAACACAGAGAAGGGCACGGAGAAAGAAAGACTAGTATGTGGATGGGAAAGCAGGGGTATATTTTTGACAGCCAAATATGCCAATTTTTTCATATTTCCAGAGTAGAAGGTGAGAGGGGAGGTGTGGCAAACAGGGGCACACAAACAAACATAAGTGGCAGACAAAGACCAACAAGCAGGTGCTGACACAAAAGGGGTGGGGAAACAAAAGAAGAAACACAGAGAAGCAGACAGAGGGAGGATAATTTGTGATGGGTGGGATGTGACTTCTAACAGAGATGGTTTAAATATCACACAATGATAAGGGACACCATGACAGGGGATAGGGTGGAGTATATCAGCTGACTACTATACTGCTCAGTGCCACACCCAATCTGAGGTCAGTCACATGTGTGACCAGCTGCTGTTGGTCAAGATCAGGCAGCTGTGTGACTCTACCAGTCACACAAGGACATGTTCCATGATGCCAATGTGGATGCCCAGGAACCAAGTCCAGTAAGGTCACTACTAGGACTTCCACCTCCTGATGGGTGGCATAACAGGACCCACCTGCAGTGCCCCCCAATGGGGGAGCCTACCACTCCTCCCCTCCTCATAAACAGGCCACCAGATAACCTCTAATTTGCCCTCTGCTGAATAATCTATCACCCTGTACTGAGTTTGTCCTGGCAATAACACGGGACCCAGCAGGCAGTGACATGACAGGTGCATGGCATGGTGGCCACTGCCACACCAGATACTGCACAAAATACGAATGTAAATGGAGAGAAACAAAACTGGAAAAGACAAATAAAAATAAAATAAGGGCAATTATAAAGAGAGACAGAGAAACATAAAAGCAAAAGCAGTTGTCACTGGTTAGTGCTACACTTGTTGGCAGTACAAACCTTGGAAGAGTAAAATGCTGTAAACAATGTAATGAGAAACAAAACACAATATACAAGGTAGACAAAAGGGTAGTACAGCAGTGTGTGTACTGCAAGAGTCATGAGTAAATTCCACAAAACCAGATCCCCCCGTATTTATGGCATCTGAATAGTGCATAAGTTGAAAGAAATTACCTCAGGGGCTATAGAATATGGGCTAAACCAACTGGTTAGTGCTACACTTGTTGGCAGTACAAACCTTGGAAGAGTAAAATGCTGTAAACAATGTAATAAGAAACAAAACGCAATATACAAGGTAGACAAAAGGGTAGCACAGCAGTGTGTGTACTGCAAGAGTCATGAGTAAATTCCACAAAACCAGATCCCCCCATATTTATGGCATCTGAATAGTGCATAAGTTGAAAGAAATTACCTCAGGGGCTATAGAATATGGGCTAAACAAACTGCGGAGCCTTACGGGATCCTGAAGTGTCCAGCCAGAACTTACCATCAGACAGCAGATGTGGCCTACCAGGCACTGCTCTGCAAGGCAGCATGGAAACCATGCCACAAAGGCAAAGCCACAAATGTCCAAACAGAATACACATAAGCCACAGGCACACACCGGACAGTCACTGTTACACGTCAGCTGACAACCTTTCAAAAACATGTCAATGGTATGGCAAGTGTAACTGACACAGGCAGGGAAATATGAATGGACAGTGAAACAGTTCAGCTTGTTTATGAAATCCTCAGGGTAAGACCATGGAAATGGTACTGTGGGACGGCAAACAGTCAGTTCCAAAGTAGACAGTGGCACCCAGAATGGAGATGGAACTCTCACTGTCAACCCAGTCACCATCACAATGTTATGTGGGAACCCCTCGAGGTAGGATAGATGGTAGAACAGGTTAATTTATATTGATGATGTGTGTCACACATAATGCAATTGTAAAAATGATTAGTAGCAATACAAAAATGGATGATGAAGTTGTTGTTGTTGTTTGTCTTTTCGGCTTTTCCCGGTAAGGGGTCGCCACAGCGGAACTCCGGTCCGCTAATGATTGGCAGTAGATTTTTATGGTGCCGAGTTGCCAGCCCGACGCCCAATCTGATCTCTGATAAATATCTGTCTATAATGTCAATGGTGTATTTGTCCAGTGACACCTGGATAGTCTTGTATAGCACCTCTGTCAAATCAGCTCATTCTTCTCTATCTCACCAGGTGCAGAAAAACAGAAAACAAAAAGAAAGATGTCCACGATTCACATATTTTGCATATGTTTGAACTCTTATGTCTCTCAGCGCAAGTAGCCACCTGTCAGTATACCTACTATAGAACACTGGTGCAATGTGCATAAATAGAACTTATGTCCTTACCATAACGTTCCATGTGGAGTGTTCATCTCGCCTTTGTTCTTACACCTGGGTTCGGAGCCGATCCTCGGCTCCGTGTCGGCCGCTTGCAAGCTCTGCATCGAGAAGAAGCTCGAGACAACCTAATACCCACAATCCTCCTCTGCCTTTACCTCAGATCTAGTTTGCAAGCAAACCAGCAGTCAGAGAGAGAACACACTCATGCCAAAATTTACATAGAAGCAAGAACACTTATATCTATATATATATATATATATATATATATATATATATATATATATATATACATGTACATCATATATACAACAATTGCAAATGCAGAAGCAGAATAACCCAGACCAGGCACCAAACTGAACGTTCTTCCTGAGGGTGGGAGGGGAATGTAAGAACAAAGCGAGATGAACACTCCACATGGAACGCGTTATGGTAAGGACATAACTTCTATATGTGAGAGTGTTCGATCTCGCCGCTTGTTCTTACACCTGGGTAGCCCCTAGCTCCATGTTCCTGAGGAACTCACGGGAGGACGTTCTTGAGCACAGTGGAACCAAAGGTTGCCCTGTCCCTAGAAACCCTGTCAACTTTGTAATGAGAGATGAATGTATGTGGTTTAGACCAAGTAGCAGCTGCACAAATAGTGTCTAATGGTAGGCGAGCTGCATGAGCCAGGGATGTAGACACTGATCTTGTAGAATGTCCTTTGGGTTTGACAGATAAAGCTTGATTTGAAGAATCATAAACATAGGTGATACAATCAGTTAACCATTTGGAAAGAGTTTGTTTAGTAACCGCTACACCTTTCCTGCTATCAGCAAAGGCTACAAAAATTGATCAGATTTCCTGTGATCTTTTGTTCTATCCAAGTAAAATCTAAGTTGTCTGTGGACATCCAACTTGTGTAACATATACTCCAATTTATTGGAGTGATTTTTGAAAAAGGTGGGTAATTCAATGGATTGATTAATGTTACTAATAGAGCAAACTTTGGGGAGAAAGGATGGATTAGTGCAAAGAGATACTCTGTCAGAGTGAAAGATCAAATAAGGGTGTTTAATGGAAAGAGCCTGAAGCTCAGATACTCGCCTAGCGGATGTAATGGCTACCAAGAAGAGGGTCTTCCACGACAAATACTTCAATGGACAAGAGGAGGCTGGTTCAAATGGGGGTAACATCAATTTAGATAATAAAAGGTTTAGATTCCAAGTGGATGTAGGAGATCTAACTGGCGGTCTAATATGGAAAGACCCTTTTAAAAAGGCCTTACAAAGTCTGTGGGCCATAACAGGAGCCCCACATTCTTCCACATGAAAGTTGTAGATGGCAGCCAATTGCACTTTTAAAGTGGCAGGAGAAGCTCCTTGGTGGAACAATTCTGTTAAAAACTCCAAGATTTTGTTTAAAGGAGCTATGACAGGGTCCAATTGCTGTGTATTTGCCCAGAATACAAAGCGCTTCCATTTACTAGTGTAGGTCTTTGTAGTGGAAGCTTCATGAGAAGCCACTAGTATATTCTGAACTGCAGGTGAAAGAAGATCAGACCTGGCTAAGTAGGGAAGCGGAGCAGCCAAGCTGCTAGATGGAGAGACAGGAGCGAGGGGTGGGGAGCCCCTGACGAGTGAGTCAGTAGATCTGGCTCTGGGTCCAGGATCCAGGGTCCCCGAATGCGATGTGCCAGAAGAAAGGGGAACCAAATTTGACGAGGCCAGAATGGGGCAATGAGGATGATCGTCCTCTGCAGGTTGTTGGCTTTCTGCAGAAACTTCGCAATCAGAGGAAAAGGAGGAAAAGCGTACAGAAGACCCGGGGGCCAATCGTGAACTAGCACGTCCCTGGGGACTTCCCCTGGAGGGGGTAATAGGGCAAAGTAGCTCCTGCATTTGGCGTTCATTGGAGACGCAAACAGATCGCAGGAAGGCTGGCCCCACTTGCGAAAAATCTTCTTCGCAACTGACTGTTTTAGGGACCACTCGTGCGGCAACAGGATTGCTCTGCTCAGCCTGTCGGCTATGACGTTGGATGACCCCGGGATGTGCGTTGCTATCAGAAAGCGACCTGTGGACTCCGCCCATTGCCAGATTCTCATGGCCTCTCTGCATAGCTGATAGGACTTGGTTCCCCCTTGCTTGTTTATGTACCAGACTACAGACATGTTGTCCGTCTGAACTGCAATAGTCCCTAGAGGAAGAAGGGGAGCAAAGTGCTGCAACGCTAGAAACACTGCCCTCAACTCCAGAACATTGATGTGCAGATTGTACTCTAAATTGGTCCATTCGCCTTGGACTGTCTGTCCCTGAAAGATGCCCCCCCACCCTATCAGGGAAGCGTCCGTGGTCACCGTAGCTGTCGGCGTGGGTAGCACAAATGGTCTTCCTCTGGAAAGGTTGCAAGTCTGAAGCCACCAGGCTAGGTGTGATTTGCATGTGTTTGTGATCAGAATTTCGTGTGTCAGAGGTAGCTGTTGGAACGACCATTGTGCAAACAGTAGCCATTGTAGAACTCTCATGTGCAGTCTTCCCAATGGTATCGCAATGAGAGAAGCTGCCATGAGGCCCAAAACCTTTAGTACCAGTTTTGCTGGGGATTTTCTGGATGACAGAAGAAGAGATATGTGGCTTTGTAGTGAAGCTATCCTTTCTGGAGGCAGCCTTAGAATTAACTGATGCGTATCCAATTCCGCTCCTATGAATAAGATACGCTGTGATGGCTGTAGTAAAGATTTTTCGAAATTTACGGAAATTCCAAGGTGAACACAAAATTGTAGAGTGTAATCCCTGGCCTGTATCAGTTGACGCTGGGTGGTGGCAGAAAGGAGCCAGTCGTCCAGATACGGAAACACCTGGAATCCTAGGCGTCTCAGGTGAGACGCTACCACTGCCATGCATTTGGTGAAAACCCTGGGGGCTGAGGTCAGACCAAAGGGCAGGGCTCGAAACTGAAAGTGACTGGCTCCCAGCTGGAAGCGCAAATGATCTCTGGACACCCTGGCCATTTTGATGTGGTAGTATGTGTCCTTCAGATCTATTGAGCACATCCAGTCGTCCTTCTGTAAGAATGGAAGGATCGATTGAAGCGTGACCATTCGGAACTTTTCTTTCTTGACGAAGGTATTGAGGTTGCTTAGGTCCAGAATGGGCCATCAGTCCCCTGTCTTCTTTGGAACTAAAAAGAACCTTGAGTAAGTTCCGAATCCTCTTTGGTCCGCTGGGACTGGTTGGATGACTCTTTTTTCTAGCAGCTTTGAAATTTCTATAGCTGCTGGTTCTCGCAGATGGGGCGGCACATCTGGGAGTCTTCTCTTTGGAATGGGGTTGGATAGAAATGGTATTCTGTAACCTCTGGTAACAACGCTTTTTACCCAGTTGTCTGTAGTAATGTTTTGCCAGGCCTGAGGGTATAAAGCTAAGCGACCCCCGACTGCCTCCAGAGCAGGACAGTCGGGCCTCCTCTCAGGAGTGCTGGAAAGGTTTTCCAGGGGGGGTATCCCTGTCACCTTGATTTTGCGGACCCCCTCTGCCGCCAGGGCGGCGTCTTCCACCTCTGCCTCCTCCTCTGCCTCTAGAGGGGGCATCACCCTGTGTGCCTGGGAAAGAACCTTGGGGTTTTCGAAACCACATTTTCCCACCCGTGTTGCCCTTTGGGGTACGGTCTGGATGGGGTGGAAAACGGACTCCGACAGCAGACAGAGTCTTTCCCTCCTGCTCACACCGGTAAGGGTCTCCTTTACTTTGGGGCCAAAGAGAGTGGCACCGTCAAATGGGCGTTAGTAAAGGAAGACTTGAAGGCTTCCGCAAATGAACATAAGCGCATCCAGGATTGTCTACGAAGAGCAATCGCTGAAGCTGCTGCCCTACTCGAACCTTCGGCTGCGTATGAGATCAGCCTCATGGACGAGTTTACAATGGATGTAAGGGTATTGAGTTGTGCTGTCACTTTCTCGAGACAGCAGCATCTGTAGTACCCTGGAGGGTATCTCCCAACTCTTTGATTAGATCCCTCTGTAGTCGTGTGAAGTGGGTCAAATAGTTCAGGGATCGCATAGAAAAGCCGCTGAACTAAAAATGCGCTCCATCTGTCCATAGTCCTAGAATCTTTGTTAGGGGATGGACAGATGAGGAAGATTCCGACATCTCCTTTTCGTGGCCGCTGCCACCACCATAGCGTCCACTGGAACTCCTTTTGTCAGATAAGCCTTGTCCTGGGGTGCAGTAATATATTTATTAGGCTTCCTAGGGACTGGCTCCACCGTGTCAGGAGCCTCCCACGCCCTTCGAGCAATCAGCTCCATTAACTCATCGAAGGGCGGAGTGACCCAGGAGGAGGAAGGGCGAGCACCAAATGCCTTCAGCAAGACTGACTCATCCTCAGAAGGGGGGAGGGACTGCCAGTCACCTCTCTGCTTTAGGATCTCCAAGATGTCAGAAAAAGAGACATCTTCTGAAGGTGACTTTGGGGACTCTTCTGACTCATCCAAGTCAGTATCGGATGTCAAAGATTCTTGTGGAGAATCTAAGTGTCTCCTCTTACACAATCTTTTCCTAGGGACTTCTTCGGGGGGAGCATCCGAAGAAGCCTCCGAGGAAGAGGGGGCACCCTCCAGGGGTGGCTGAGACACAGGTGCTTGATGCTTAGCTGTAGCCATGGGTGCAGAGGAGGATAACGGACCTTTATGGGGAGGAGAAGCTGTGTCTGCTGATGTGGTTGTCTGGGTAGACAACACCTTCCTCATGAGATCGAAGGCCCCCGGGTCCCGAGTCGAGGCATCTCCCGGTTCCGAAGAAATGGGAAGAATCCCCGAAATAGGCACTGAAGGCATCGACCCCGAGGACGGAACCGAGTCGATCCGAGCCGAGGCCCCGAGAGGGAGCGTCGGAACCAAAATATCGGTCCGACTCTCGGTCCCAGAACCCAGAATGGATCTTCGGCTCCGAGACTCCGGTACCGGATCCGACGGAGTCGAGGTGAACGGAGCCGACTGAGAAAAGGACGGTTCTGGCACCGAGGGCTCCACGATCAGCAGCTCAGCTTCTTCCGGCTCCGAAGACTGGACAGGTCTCGGAGGAGGAACAGATGGAGACAGTGGAAGGCCTTCAAGTCTCGACACCAATTGAGAGGAGACCGAGATGAGTTTGGATAAGGCCGTATTCTCCATTAACTTCTGCACCACGCGGTCTACATCAGTATCAGAGAGGGGCCTGGAAGAACGGGTCGAAGGAATCGAAGACGGAGCCGACCTCAACAGTGTCGGGGGAGGGAGCTCCGTCACCGGTTCCACGACTCGAGACTCGGAAACTGACAACAGTTGAACACTCGGCCCCGAAGTCTGTGGAACCGGTGATCTAACTTTAGCTGAAGAGCTCGGAGCCGATGACCTGGGCTCCGACGTCTTTGATTCCTTCGAGGATTTGGATGCCTGGTCTGAAGCATCCAGAGCCTCTTGAAAAGTAGGTTTTAACAAACCCCTATCCATGAGTTTCCTGCGCCTATCTGTCATGACCCTCCCACTGAAAGAATGACAAATTGAGCAGTCTTCTTGCAGATGGAGAGGGCCAAGACAGTAGACGAGGAACTATGATTGTCAGTAACTGACATCTTTTGCCCACATTGGCAACGCTTGAAACCAGATTTAGCCTTTTCAGACATCTTACACTTAATATGGTTAGAAAGTGAGAAGTCAAGTCCAGTAATAAAGTCAAGTCGGTGAAATTGTCGAATCCAGTAAAAGGAAAATGTCAATCCGTAGTCAATCCAATAAGGGGTGGTAGGCCCCGAGGGAAACTCTAATAAGTTTAAATAAACTTAAACGGAACCGAGAATTCCTCAACCTTACCACACACACACACTATGTCACTAAACAAACTTTTTAGAATAAAACTACTCTGAAACAACAAGAATAAAATCTTAAATCTTATCTTTAGGTGCTCGAGCTCGACCCAGTGATGCGAACGCTGCAGCGGCAAACTAGATCTGAGGTAAAGGCAGAGGGGGATTGTGGGTATTAGGTTGTCTCGAGCTTCTTCTCGATGCAGAGCTTGCAAGCGGCCGACACGGAGCCGAGGATCGGCTCCGAACCCAGGTGTAAGAACAAACGGCGAGATCGAACACTCTCACATTCACCTCTTCTCACTGGCTATAAAAATCATGGTGGTACCACTTGAGATCACTGTGTTACTGCTGGCACTGTACACCAGAGCAAGTAATACCTGTAGCATCATACACTGTCCTCCAAGGCAGTAGAAGGCATCTACTTTGTACTGGGGACCCTCCTAGGAGTCACCCAGCTGGTGCTCCTGGTGGCCTCTATGTAAGAGGGACACAAAAATTTGGCTTTTCTTCCTCTACCATGCAGCAGATCTTCCATACTCAGCACCATCAAAAGCTATGTCCACTCCAGAGGTCACAATCTGGAGGAAATGGTATCAGACTAATATCAGTACAGATTGAATGTATGAGATAACTTGTACTGATGGGCAACAGGGCAGAATGATGAAACTCATAGCCATGCAATGTCAAACATCATGCCTGTGTGGGGGTAATGCAATGGCCTAAATGTTGGACCAAGTACAACCCATGTTGGTATCCATGCTTGAGGCACAGCACTCCTAGAGACCATGAAGCTTTTTAAGAAATCCACTGTCCTGTAGAGGTCATTGACCTGCTTGCACATGTGCAGTATGCTTCTCAGTGTTATATGTAATAAGCCAGCACCGGTAAGCAGTGCATTACATGTGCAGTTTACAGTTTAGAGACATTTACCATAAAATGCCTCATTAACATAACTGCTGCACTATGACACTCAAAATTATGAGGTATAAAAACAACTGTTGCCACTGTAGTGCACATCATGTTATTTGATTTTGATGGAATAGCAAAGGGAACTATTTCTGGATATTGCTTTCAGTCTATCAAGGAAGGAAACATTCTATAGCTGCTGTGTTAAGGGTACACAAGACAGTGGTAAATGAAGAAAATAAATGGATCACAATGGCACTCTTTTGCTGTTGCTGGAAGGAGATTGTTCCATTTCTACCTGCTGACAGGAGGTAGGGGTACAGGGATCTACAGATAACATGATGTAATAAGGGAAGACAGGGCATAGGCAGCTGGGGTGACTGAATTAAATGTAAGAATTGTGTTGGGGGGGGGTCCATAGCCACTTGCTGACAAGTGCATGAGGAGCAAAGGAAGGGTTGCAAACATGGATGATTGACAACAGGGCTCAGGTGCAGACAGCAATAGCCCACCAAGCTACTGGTTGTGGGTCTCTGTGAGGTGCACCATAACCAATAAAAATAAAGTGCCACCAATTAGATAAAGCTAGAAAACCTACATAGAGCAAAAACATAAAAATATTCTGGCACTCCAATGACCAAAGAGACCAGCGATTGTATATATTTATCGAATAAACTGCACAAGTAAAAACTTTCACCCTACAAGGCTTCTTCAGGCAAATGACCCCAAAAAATGTATTACAGCATTTAAATAGTAAAAACAATTAAAACAGTGTGATATTTAAAAAAATCTAACATTGAAAGTGACAGTCATCTAATTTTATTTAAGAAATAAAATTAGACTGCCACTTTAAATGCATTTTAGTTTTCTCATTTTCTCTGGCATTCATGTTTTATAGGTTCATAGGTTCATACTAGGCTATCTGCCCTAGGGCATTTATAAGCCTAGCCAGAATGTGTTTGGCTTTCGCCACCCATTTTAAATTTATTTTGCTATGCCCTTTTTCGAGGTTAGTATACTGTGCCTCTTTCTAACAGTGACACTGTTAGACATGAAATTACATGAAGTTACATGAAAGTATCTTGCTTACCACATTGCTTACTTTTAAAAAGCTAGCAGCAGATTTTGCTACATCTGTATTTCACATTTACTAAAATAAATAATCACAGCTATTTTATGCAGTCCCCACAATGCTTGGGAAATCACAAAGAAATTATGCCAGGGTTGAGGGTACATCTCAAGTTAAATTACCTAGTTCCCCAACTTGCCAGACCATAAATTTACAATATTGGTTCTGCTCCAGCGCTGGATTGTTATACTGCAGCACTACAGTCCCAAAGTCTGTCTGAGGACCTTACCATTTTATCACTGGAACAGAACACACTCTGACAATGCCAAAATAACCCAAGTAAGAAAAGGGTGCTGGAGGGAAAGGAGGGAGGATAATGCAATAGTGTTCTATTAGAACATCTATTGTTATGGTATGTTTACTTACACGATTGTATAATGTTCGATACATAGATTACCTACTTCAGTAACCTCAGCTATAAGGGTAGATTACCATAATGTAGAGAAGAAAGAAAAAGTGAGGAGGCCAATAACTAAGGCTCCAGAAGCCCGTGGAGAATGGTCCTAGCAAAACCTACTTTGGACCTGGAAAAGGAATTCAGTTTGTAGATCTTTGCAAAAATATGTACAGTGGACCAAGTTGCTACCTCTTGAACACTTCTAGAGTCCACCCCTTTCTAGAAAGTCACAAAAGAAGCCAATGCCTTTGTCAAATGAGATGTAACCCTCCCTGGAACTGGTTTATTGTTCATAGGTTCATAGGTAGGTACTAGGCTATTGGCCCTAGGGCCTATATAAGCCTAGCCAAAAAGGTACCCTGGCTTTCGCCACCCAAGAAAATTATTTTTCTGTGCCCCTGTCAAGCATAGCCCCAGGGGTGATCCCCGGGGTGAATTTCCTATTTCCCATCCAATCATTAAGATTTTTCTTGAAGAGTGCTAATGAGGAGCTTTGTTTGATATAGACAGGTAGTTTGTTCCAGAGTATGGGAAGTCTCTGGGACAGGAATCTATCCCTTCATCATGTTCTGTTCATTGTGGTGACAAGGTTTAGATCCCTAGAGCAGGTAGCTCGGAGGGATTGGGACCTCTTTAAGTGGAGCATGTCCAACAGCTCTGGGTTTGACATAGCTTTGTATGTTAGGCAGATGGAGTAAAGCTGGAGTTTTTTGAGACGGTCTGCGTACGGCATCTGTTTGAGGTCGGTAATCCTCTTTGTGAAGTATTTCTGCAGCCTTTCCAGTTGTTGTAGATGTCTTGTGAGGTACATACCAAAAGGGGAGTTGTACTCTATAATGGGTCTAATGGGTGACAAGTAAAGGGGAACAATGACCTCTTTTTCCTGGATGAGAAACCTTTTGTGATGAGGTGTGCTACGTAGAAGGATTTCCTGACTACTGTGGCAATGTGATTATCAAAGGAGAGACTACTGTCCATCTGTGTCCCAAGGTCTCTTATCACACTTGCGGTGTTAAGTAGACTACCATCTATGTGGTAGTACATGGGTACAGAGTTTTCACCAAAGGGGATGACAATGCACTTTTTGGCATTGAGCTTGAGGCCATGGCTTTGACGCCAGGCATCTGTCTCACTGAGGCCCTTTTGTAGGATGTCCACATCGTTAGGAGTTTCGATTATGGCTCCTAGTTTGCAGTCATCTGTGAACTTCGTTAGCTAAAGACCTTCTGTGTTAGCCTGTATTTCAGAAAAGTAGATACCAAACAGGAGAGGACCCAGGACTGAACCCTGTGTTGCTCCACTTGTCACTGGTATGAAGACGGGTTTGGAGTCTGCTACTTTCACAGTGTGGGTTCTGTCAGTGAGCCAGTTGGCAACCCATCTTGTGACATAGGGATTTATACCTAGTTTAGTGAGTTTATCTATAATTCCAGAGTGGGGGATGGTGTCAAAAGCCTTGGCGAGATCTAAATAGGCTGTGTGAACCACCTTACCCTCGTCTACGGCTTTGGTGACTGCTTCAAAAAAGTCCATCAGGTTTAGGAGACATGATCTGCCTTTTACAAACCCGAACTGGGTGGGGTCTAGAGTTTGGAGATTACCAATGTCTTTGTTTATAAGTTCAATGATGATACGTTCCATGGCCTTGCAGACCAAGCTCGTTAGGCTAATGGGACGATAGTTCCCAGGGTCCGTGGTGGCTCCCCCTTTGTGGAGTGGGATAACCATCGCTGTGCGCCAGTCAGTGGGCACAAAGCCTGAGGTGAGGCTATGATTGAACATAGTGCTTAGGTGGGGTGCCAGTTCATTCTGTAGTTCATGTAGAATGCAGCCTGGGATGTTGTCAGGTCCCATAGATGCTGTGTTCTTGGCTTACTTGTGGTGAGTATAACAAAAAATAATAGCATGAGACATCCATCTTGATATAATCTGCTTAGTCATTGGTAGTCTTTTACTCTAATCTTCAAAGGAGACAAATAGCTGTTCATCTTTCCAGAAAGGTTAAGTTTTGTGTAAGTGGTATCTGAGCTGGGTCTATATTGAATAAGCGAAAGGAACAAAGTGCGAACGCTCAGATGAGTGAAAATGCCGTAAATCGAAAACATTATTAGCCCCCCACATCCCTCGCTAAATATATATTCCAACTCTGAGACTGCACTACAGTGAAGAAAGGGCAAATATTCCAATCTTCACTGTACTGCATTAAAAAAAACAAACTTCGATTTGCAGCATTTTCGCTCATCTGAGTGTTCGCACTTCGTCACTTTCGTTCTTTCAATATGGAACCATCTGAGCTGCCTATGTACATCCATAGGCTCATAGGTAATTACTATGCTAGCTGCTCTTGTGGGCCATTTTAAGTCTAGCCAATTTCTCTTAAAGGTGAGAACCAAACCCTGTACCTTGTGACTGAGAGGTAAACACCTTAGCTATTATGGCAACCCACAGACCAAAGAGTGAAAATTCCTTTATCCCTTGTTTTTCAATAAGGAAAGAAGCCTGGGGAATGAAGAGTATGGCATAAAGTAGACTGACACTTTAGGCATAAAGATAAGATTTGCTCTCAAAGAAACCCTGTCCTTGTGAAAAATTAGATACAGTATACTCAGCATATCAGCTTTTAACACAGATACTCTCTTAGCAGATGTCAGAGAAATAGACAAAAACAAACTTCTGTGTTAAGGAATTTAAATCAGCCAAATGAGCTGATTCAAATGGAGACAGAGTAAGTTTTTGAAGCATATAGTTAAGATCCCAAGGAGGTCACCTGTCTCTTAGGTTGATTAGTATGTAATAATGTAACACCCAGTTTAGAAACTCTTTAACTTGAGCATTATTGGAATGGGGGATGTAAGGACAGACAAGCTGACAAATGTAACTTGATAGAAGAGTACAACAGTCCATTGGATGGTAACTCATACAGATAATCAAGGACCAGAGGCAGCCGGGCCTGAAGAGAAGCGTTTATATCACATTATCAAAAGATGAAAATAGCTTACGCTATTTCATCGGCCCCAAAACAACTAAACATGAAAATATCGAACATTCAGAACAGCGAATTTTTTCCCATGGAAAAAATGTTCTGCTCCGAAACACATACACACAACACAAGCACATCAAACAAACAGCAACTACACATGCACTTAAATTCCTACATCTAATGCTACACTAAACTAAACATACACTACTATCTACCCACTTACCTTAACCCAAACCCTAACCCTAAGGTCCGTTACTATCGCACACTCACCTAACCCGCGCCCTAAACCTAACTCACTAAAACCGCCCCAACCCTAACGTGCAAGCAATCGCACACTTACCTGAACCCAACCCGTAACTTTCCACCATACCGCTAAGAATAGCGAAGCCACAGAAACGGCCAACCGAATTCTTTCCAGAGGAAAGAATTCGCTGTTCAGCAGCTTCACTATTCTTAGCGTTCGCTGAATAGTGTTCAATATCAGAACATTCAAAGTTTTAATACTTCGATGTTCTGATATAGACCCGAACAGGATCCTGGTTCTTTCACTGGCACCAACTAGAAATTCTTTTCTACTTGAATATATATAATTTTTTAGTACCTACTGCACAGCTTCAGAAAAAAGGTGCCAAAAAGGTATCCAAATTTTACGATCCAGGCAATTAGTTGAAGAGTATGAAGACTGGGGTGTATCAAACTCCCTCTGTCTTACATGAGTAATGTTAGAGTGTAGTGCAGTGAAAGGGTTAAACATTTCTTTGCTGTAAATAAGCAGAAAAGTAGAAAAATAAAGTAAAGTAGTTAATATGTAAGTTTGGCATCCATACTATGTGACTATAATTGTTCCATGACTAGCTAAAACAACTGCAAGGAAAACCGCAGATAGGAACAACTCCATAATTCTTGAAAGATGTCAAATAAATTATCTTAAAATGGAACAGAAATCAGCTTTTCAGCAGACTACATGACAGCAAGTAAATACGAAACTTCAGAGATTACCTGGATAAACAGGATCCAGATGGTGTAACAAAAACTGTATAAAAGGAGTGTAAACTGAATACTGTTTTGGGTAAATGTAGGAACACAGTTCCAAGTTAAATGAAGAATCATCATCTGTATCATCTGTATCTGTAATGAAAAGCAGACCTTGTACAGTAAAAGCTGTAAGCCATAACATGTGGTACATGTTGTTTATTATATAAATAAGTTGTTTTATAAGTAACTGGGCTTAAAATTGTTACAGTACCACAAAGTATTTTTCTTAAATGTATCAGTGGCGAGCCAAGCTTGCATTCGAACACAGGGGAAGTGGTGCCCTGCACAGGGTCACTCCAGTAAAGGAGCAATAAATAAACTTACTTACATGAGTGAGTTCTGAATAGGAGCACTCTGGTTACTTATGGCTTGTAGCAGTACAGTTTCAGACGTCTGAATCCAGAGTGAGACTGCCGTGCAGTACAGTCTCAGTTCAATAGATTCTCCAAGTCGGTAAATTCCAAGGTTTTGAATCTGCAACTGCCAGTTTCATTTCACCAGCTTTTTGAGTGACTATGGGGGAATTTACAGCCATTCGCAGATGACAGCCTGATCACCTGCCTTTCTGCTGTTTCGTAAGACTTTTTTCTGTGTCACATACAGTATGGATGCCATTAGGGACCATAGTAAAAAATGTAAACAAAGCTTTGCTTTAGACAGTAGTGAAGGCCAGACAGAGTTTGGGATAAGTTTAAATGTTGATATGACTACCATGTGACTAAATGTAAAACACTGTTAGGACAGATCGATGCCAACGCTTTATGCAAATGGATTTATACATGTGACTGGTATTCAAAACAAAGAACCAACTTACAGAAGTTGGGATGTGTGCTGTATTGGTCCAGGAACACTTCTTTCTTTGCACAATGTCACAGATATGTAATTCAAACATTGGCTGCAAAACTAAACAGCTGTGGAGAAAGTTCCAGAAATGATCAGGTTTCAGGAAAATCAGATAAGGTAAAATCTTTATATCCAGACGCATCACAATTATGCCCTGTCATACCCCTAGTGACAAAATTAGAGCAAGAAAGTGCTATTCACTTGACAGACCCACCGATAGATTATGCATCCTATTTTAAAGATTATTGTCAGAAATGGAATGAGGTAGAAGCAACACAGGTAACAAAGAAAAAAAGAAAGCTTTTAGTGATCTTACTGAAGAATTTATCTCTATTCTTAAAACTTTAGGCAAAAAATGTTGGGATTACTGCAAAAAAGTTCTGTGGCTTTACAAGTGGTGGAACAAACCTAAAAAGGTACGAAGAAGGTAGACGGGTACCAACACACTTTTTCTGCAAAAAGTTGAGAGGTGTAAAACAGCAATATGAATTTTATAAAAAATGGTGAAAAGCACAGGAAGATAAGGGCATTTATGCAAAAAAAAAGAGAAAATAAAAGACTCAGAGGGGAAAGAAAAGAAATGAGTTGTAGTACAGAGACCATATAATGTATGAAAAAACAGTCAGTATAATGAAAAAGGAAACATCTGTCCAGTTGATTTTCAGACTACTAGTCCAGTGAATCCACAATATATGGCTAGGGAGGGACTTAAAGAAATTGAAAAGTCACTGTATGTTGATGTGTCAGACAATGAAGAGGAAGACTGTCAGGGGCAAGCTGTTTGTCAGATTGTAACATCTACAAACAGCGAAGATGAGTGGAGTAATATACAATAGGGGTGTGCCCCCCTACTCTGGTATCTTTCCTGGCTAACTTTAAAAGGGTCAGGACAGATGACATGTGATTGATATCTGGGTAGAGGGGTCATTGTGGAAAGATGTACTTATTGATACTGGAGCAGCAGTATCCATTACTAACCATAGGCTACCAGTGGATCCAACAAAAAGAACGTGTATATCAGTGTTTAATGGAACGGGATGTTATGCAGTATGTAGTCAGCCTGTTGATATTAAATTTCAACCAGATGGACAGAATTTAAAGGGTTCCTTTCTGATACATCCATCATGCCCCACTACCATCATCAGTATGGGCATAATGGGACTGATGGGAATAGTCATAGACCTCCCAAATAATATCTTATGGATTGAGGAGGGGGGAAACACACCATTGGGAGAGGGCACACACTGTGCCATCTCCCTACCGGAAAAGGTACATAAAGCAAAAGGACATGTCATAGATGACAGTAGGGAGATATAGCAATCTATGCAAAATCAGTTTCTGCAGTTATGGTCTAAAGGACCTAGTGACTGTGGAAAACTGAAAGTTCCAGTAGGAGTGGGTAGTAAACAAGATTACATATCACCATTTCAAAAACAATACCTCCGACAAATGAAGTAGAGGAAGCCATGGAGAAATGCATTACAGAGTGGGAGAAGGAGGGGGTTATACAAAAAGGTACTAGTCCTACAATGCTGATTTGGCCAGTCAAGGAAAAAGGTGCACATTTGATTCCAGGTGTCCCTGAACTGGCATAACAAATAAAGCCACAGAGCAAATTGGTTTACAGTAAGAGATCTGGCAAACAGGTTTTTGCCGTACCCCTTTGGTAGAGGGACTGGCTTTGATTTGCATTTACATTTAAAAGTCAACAATATGTAATGACAAGGTTACCGAAGGATTTTCAAAACAGTGCTGTCATTTTTCATCAAACTGTGGGGTCAATTTTAAAGAACTTAAAAAAGGACAACTCAGTCGTGCATTACATAGATGACATTGTAATTCAATCTGAGACCATAGAAGAGCATGTTAGGCTGTCAAAAAGGTTTTTAAAACATTGCAACAAGCGTGATTTAAAGTAAAATGTGAAAAACTAAAATTTATGTCAAAAGAGGTAAAGTTTTTAGGTGCTATCATTCGACCATCAGGAAGGTCCCCGTGTCCACAAGTGGGTACAAGGTATCTTGCAAATGGAAAAACCTTTAAGCATAGCAGACTTGCACAAGTTCATGGGGATTATGAACTCCAACAGGGAATTTATAGAGGATTATGCTGCAATGGCAACGCCTCAATATAAAATGTTACAGGATCAGAAAAATGCTACATTACTAGAGTGGGGTCCTCATGAAGAGGAAGCCTTTTGTCAAATGAAAGCAAAATTGGCACATGCAATTGAACTTACAGCTTCTACACATAAGCTGCCATTTGTGTTACAGCCAGTAGCGGGAAAAAAAGACACTTTTGTTAGTATTATTGCAGGAATGACCACATGGAGGAGATAATCGAATGAAAAAACATTGCATTCAGTAACCTTCTGTAGAAGAAAAATGATGCTTGTAAAAATGGGTTATCATCCTTGCATTCAACAACTATTGGCCATTTACTGGGGAATTAAACCAAAAGAATATCTGACAGTATTCTCCAGTATTATCGTACAGACGCCACATCATGCAGTAAAAGTATTAACAGAGCATTTTGTAATGAGCAAAATTACAGATGGAATCAGTCAGGCAGTCTTTGCTAAATGGATGGCTTTTTTTGGCATGAAAACAGTGACCATGGAGATGGGGGATAAGTACTATCTTTCAAATTACATAGGTTATGAAGGTAAGCAGCATAATTGCTTGGAAAAAATAATGCCTCCAGATATACAATTTCTTTCATCAGACTTCAACCATTTTAAACCCTCTGTTTTTGTAGATGGAGCTCGATTCTGGGACAAAGGAAAATACTGGGCAGGGTTTTCGGTTGTACCTGAAGATCCAAAGTTTGGGGT
This sequence comes from Protopterus annectens, assembly GCF_019279795.1. Classification (NCBI taxonomy): domain Eukaryota; kingdom Metazoa; phylum Chordata; order Ceratodontiformes; family Protopteridae; genus Protopterus; species Protopterus annectens. The sequence goes on along the minus strand of NC_056739.1, from coordinate 980,014,388 downwards.
GTGATAAACCAAAATGCTGCCAGCCCAGCTAGCTGGAATTTTGTAAATAATCATATGTCATTTGTGAATATCAACATGATTCATATGCTTGTCTTACAAATGTAAAATAACTATATGTTATGTGTATATTAAACTACTGGGGCAGACGTGTGTGTTGAACAGGGTTTGTGCAGTACTGAGCTTCAAGTATGTGTCCACAGCATACTCTGCTGGAACATAGAACATAGAAGACCAACTTACAAATCTTCAAGAAAATAAGTTGAAATTAAGTGCTTTACGATTGTGCTATAAAAGCTAGTTTCAGTTCAACAGCAGACACAATGTCTAGAGCTATTAGTTTTTCTATTGTATTGCAAGAGAAGTAATTACTAGGTTTAAAATATAAAGTGTATTATTGCTTCATGACTTCCTAGCAGCTACACAGTTCTGAGCAAAGATCTGAGAGATATGTATTTTTAACACAGAGATGTTAAAATTCTGTTAAGAACGGCAAGGAAATACCAAGCTGCTGACTTTGACAGATTACCTGGATAAACAGGATCCAGATGGTGTAACAAAAACTGTATAAAAGAACTGTACACTGAATATTTTTTTGGATAATTGTAGGAACAAAGTTTGACTGCAAACAGAGAATATTCATGTGTATCTGTAACGAAAAGCAAATCTTGTACAGTAAAAGCTGTAAGCTGTAACGTGTGGTATGTGTTATTACATAAATAAGTTGTTTAAGTAACTGCATTCACTCCAATGGAGCTCAGGAATTTTGCACTGTAACTTCCAATGGGCGGAGCCTAAGCCTTTTCACAGAATCAAATTATGCCCTCACATTTCAAACAAATGTTCATATCTCTGAACCACAGGGGTTATGAAAGAAGTATAAATGGCAAACTCTTCAGCACAAATTATTTTTGTAGTGGTAGTATTCTTTAGGTTCTAGATCTTAAACTGAATTTTATAAGTCACAGTAGACACAGTAACTATTATGTTTGCAATATTTTGCAAACACCTTACAATATCTCATCAACCCCTCGGGTTACACACATACTGTCAGCAGCATTTTATTCATCTGGCTGAGAGCTTTCATATGAGGCTAAGGAGTTTTGTCTGTGTTACGTGGTTGTTGAGATATTTAGAAAAATGTGAAAATTATATCTGTTTAAATTAATATCATAAAATAAGAAGTTATGTACCTACCATAACGTTCCATGTTAGTTGTCTTCTTCTCGCCTTCTTTCTTGCTGGATGGGTTTGGAGCCATTCCTCGGCTCCGACTCGGCCTTCTACTAAAGTTCGAGAACTATTTACTGGCTCGAGGCCTCCCCATACCCCACAATGCTTGGCGCTAGATACCCAGATCTCGTTTGGCAGAGCTAACACCATAGAAAAAATTTCAAGGACACCTGTCCAAACTACAAAGGTTTATCTACAATACTAAAACAGAGGAGGACGTAACCAGATAAGACTCAGCCAGAGGAAGAAGGCTTCAAAAAGGGACTCTTCTCGGTCTGTCCAGGCTAGGGGGGTGGAAGGTGGGACGCAAGAAAGAAGGCAAGAAGAAGACAGCTAACATGGAACGTTATGGTAGGTACATAACTTCTTAATGTTAAGTTGTCTATCTCGCCTTCATTCTTGCTGGATGGGACAGCGTCCCTAGCACCTTAGTCCTGGGTGGCTCACCGGAACAGACTCTTGAGCACAGTGGAACCAAAATCAGCTCAACTCCTAGAGGCCATATCCAACTTATAATGTGAAATGAAAGTATGAGGAGTGGCCCATGTGGCTGCAGCACAAATAGATTCCTTTGGTAGTCTTGCTTGAAAAGCTACCGAAGTAGCTAATGCTCTGGTGGAATGAGCTTTTGGTTTTGTAGGGAGTTCTTTATGTCTCAGTTGATAAATCAAAGTAATAAAAGAGGCCAACCACCTGGATAAGGTTACTTTAGAAACTGGCAGGCCCTGTTTGCCCTCAGCATAGGATAGGAAGAGTTGGTCCGATTTTCTTGTTTGCTTAGTCCTATCCAAATAAAAACGTAATTGCCTATGAACATCCAATTGGTGTAACTTTTGTTCAGCTTTGTTCGAATAATTAGGAAAAAAAGACAGGTAGATCAGGTTTGTTTTGGAAGGTATCTTGGGCAGAAAAGAAGGATTAGTCCGGAGTGAAACTCTATCCTTGTGAAAAACAAGATAAGGAGGACGAATACAAAGGGCTTGAAGTTCCGAAACTTTCCTAGCTGAGGTGATGGCTACTAAAAAGAGAGTCTTCCAGGAGAGTAATTTTAAGGAACAGGAGGCCGCAGGTTCAAAAGGAGGGAGAATCAAGGAAGCTAATATCAGGTTTAAATCCCACGGAGGCGGGGGATCTCTGACCAGGGGCCTAAGTAAAATAGTCCCTTTAAGAAAGGCCTTGCAAAGTTTGTGGGACATGATGCTGGTTTCTGACAGGCCAGCATGGAAATTTGCGATAGCAGCCAATTGGACCCTAATGGTGGCGGACGAGGAACCAGCTCGAAAAAGTTCTGCTAAAAAATCTAGAACGTGATGGACAGGGGCTGTAAAGGGGTCTATATTTCTAGCTTCTGCCCAGAAAGAAAAACGTTTCCACTTACTAGCATAAGTCTTCCTGGTAGTAGATTTGTGCGAAGAAAGGATGATTTCACGCACCGGGTGAGAAATATGTGGAAGCCTGGCTAAGGTTGGAAGTGGAGCAACCAAGCTGTGAGGTTGAGAGACTGAAGGGATTGGTGCAGCCCGCCCGACTGATGGACCAAGAGGTCTGGCACTAGGTCCAGATTCCAAGGCTGCTCCAGCAGGTGACGATGCAGGAATGGGAACCAAATTTGTCGAGGCCAGTAAGGGGCAATGAGGATCATCCTGGATTCCAATGCGGTCGCCTTCTGAATTAGTTTGGGAATTAGCGGAAAAGGTGGGAATGCATACAGAAGACCCCGGGGCCAATCGTGAACTAGAACTTCTCTGGGGGAGTGGCCGGGGAAGGGGAAGAGAGTGAAGAAATTGCTGCACTTGCTGTTGAGAGGAGTTGCGAAAAGGTCGCAGCAAGGTTGACCCCATCTGCGGAAAATTTTGTTCGCTACTGACTGATTGAGAGACCACTCATGAGGCATGAGAATAGCTCTGCTTAGCCTGTCCGCTATGACGTTGGACTTCCCAGGGATGTGCATTGCTATCAGAAACCGTTGAGAGGAGATCGCCCACTGCCAGAGTCTGAGTGCTTCTCGACATAAGGGATAGGACTTGGTTCCGCCCTGCTTGTTGATGTACCACACTATAGACATATAGTCTGTTTGAATTGCAATAGTCCCGGTGGGCAGAGAGTCCTGAAGAGCTTGCAACGCTAACAGCACCACTCTCATCTCCAAGACATTTATGTGCAGGTGGTACTCTAGAGGTTGCCAAGTGCCCTGGACAGTCCTGCCCTGAAAATGCCCCCCCTCACCTGATCAGGGAGGCATCCGTGGTCACCGTGGCAACAGGAGGAGGAAGAACAAACAGTCTGCCCTGAAGTACTAGAGGGGAGACCATCCACCAAGCCAGGTGGTCTTTGCATGATTGAGTGATTATTATGTTGTGAGACATCGGAAGTTGTTGAAAAGACCATTGGGTAAAAAGCATCCACTGAAGAATCCGCATGTGAAAACGAGCCAGGAGAAGTAATGTGATTGCTGCTGCCATGAGACCCAAAGTTTTCAGTACAAATCTGGCCTGAATACTCTTGCACTGTAGTAAGACCTGCACATGTCGGCGAATGTCTGATACTCTGTCTAAAGGAAGTTTTGCAGACAGCTCTTTTGTATTTAATCTTGCGCCTATAAAGGTTATAGATTGACAAGGCGACAATGCAGACTTTTTGAAATTTATTGAGATATCTGGCTCGGAGCAAGTTTGGATGGTATAATCCCTGGCTCGCCATAGCTGATGCCTGGTGGAAGCAGTAAGGAGCCAGTCATCTAGATATGGAAACACCTGGAATCCTCGCCGTCTCAGGTGAGCCGTAACCACTGCCTTGCATTTGGTGAACACCCTGGGGGCTGTGGTGAGACCAAAGGGCAGGGCTCTGAATTGATAGTGACTGGCTCCCAGTCAGAAGCGGAGAAACCTTCTGGAGCGTCTGTCCATTTTGATATGGTAGTACGCATCCTGAAGGTCTATGGAGCACATCCAATTGTCCTGACCCAAAAAGGGTAGAATGGACTGAAGAGTGACCATCCGGAACTTCGTTCTTTGAACAGATTTGTTTAACCTGCTGAGATCCAAAATGGGTCTCCAGTCCCCTGTCTTTTTTGTACCAAAAAGAACTTGGAGTAAATCCTGGATCCTTGCTGGTCTGCTGGGACTGGCTGGATGGCCCTTTTTTTTTAGCAGTTTTGAAATTTCTAGCACTGCTTGTTCCCTTAGACCGGGTGGAACATCTGGAAGGGACCTGGTTGTTTGTACAGGGGTGTGGACAAAGGGGATTTTGTAACCCTCGGATATGATGGACCATACCCATTTGTCTTCTGTGAGGAGTTGCCAGGCTTCTGGGTACAGTGACAATCTTCCCCCGACTGCCTCCGAAGGTGGACAGTCGGGCAGCCCCTCAGGGGGGCTGAAAGGATTTGTCAGAGAAGGACTCTCTGCTACCCTGATTTTGCGGACCCCCTCTGCCCCTGGAGAGGCGTCTATTATTGTTCCCTCCTCTGCCCCTGGAGGGAAACTCGCCACGTGTGTCAGGCATGACTCCCTGCAGTTTAGGAAACCACATTTTTCCACTCTTCGGACCTTTAGGGTATGGTCTAGAGGGAGTAGAAAAACGGACTCCCACAGCAGAGAGAGTCTTGCCTTCCTGCTCACACCTGGTAAGGGTATCCTTCACCTGAGGTCCAAACAGAGCCAAACCAACGAAGGGGGTATTGGTGAGGGACGCCTTAAAGGGGTCAGCAAAGTTACATAACCGCATCCAGGCATGTCTTCTCAAAGCCACGCCTGTACCTGGCCTACTACCCCATCGGCTGCATAAGAAATGAGCCGCATGGAGGAGTTGACGATAGAGTTAAGGGTCGCCAGCTGGGAGTTAATCTTATCCTGAGCCCCCGCAGCTGATGGATCCTGAAGGGTATCACCCAGTTCCTTGAGAAGATCCCTTTGAAGGCGGGTGAAATGGCACAGATAATTCAGCGACCGCATGGAAAAGGTCGCTGAAGAAAACATCCGCTTCCCGTACCTGTCCATTGTCCTAGACTCTTTATTAGGTGGATGGACAGGCACCGAAGGGTCAGCCAACTCCTTCTTAGTGGCTGCTGCCACCACCATGGCATCAACAGGGACACCTTTTGTCAGAAATTATTTGTCGGGTGGGGCTGTAATGAACTTAGTGGGCCTGCGGGGAGTTGGTTCCACTGTGTCCGGGGCTGACCACGCCCTTCGAGCTACCACTTTCATGAGCGGGTCAAAGGGTGGAGACACCCAGGAGGTGGAAGGGTGAGAACCAAACGTGTCCAGGTACACCGACTCGTCCTCGGAAGGGTTAAGGGCAGTCCAGTTCCCCCTCTGCTTAAGGATCTCTAGGATGTCTGAAAAGGAGACATCCTCAGAGGGGGATCTTGGGGACCCTTCCGAATCCTCCAAGTAGGTATCAGACGTGACTGACTCAGGGGAGTCAACATGTTTCCTCTTACATTTTCTCTGCCGAGGGGGCTCCTCTGAATGATCAGGGGAGGCCTCGGAAGAGGAAGATACACCCAATGGGGCGGCCTAGAGCATCTGTTCTCCACGCTTGGGGTCTGGAGGGTGGCCAGAGACCAATGCAGGCACCATGGGGGGAGGAGCCGAAGGGGCCGATCGAGGAGCCGGCTCAGGAGTCAGCACGCTCCTCATGACCTCGGAGGCGCCCCTGTCAGGCAGAGCAGAGGGTCCCCGCTCCAAAGAGACATGAACATTTCCTGGCACCAAGAGGGACGGCTCCGAGGCCGATGTCGGGGCCGAGGTCACCTGTGCAGAAGCCCCGAGAGGGAGAACAGTGTCGGACAAGGGTCCAATGCCACTCGCCCCCTCGGAGCCGACGGAGTCCCGGCGCCCAGATCCCTCCAAGGAAGGAACCAAGGAAGAGATCGGAGCCGATGAAGGAGTTGAAAGGTGTGGTATCGGCTCCGCCATTTCCAAGATTCGAGCCCCAACCAGCTCCGGCTCCGAACACAAAAGGGGAGTCAGAGGAGGAACTGCTGAAGACACCGGGACAGCCACAGTCTGTTGAGAAGGGCTGGTTAACATCTTGGCCAGAGCCTGCAATTTAAGTAGTCTACTGACCACCCTCTCCAAGTCATGGTAGGATAACCTGGAAGACCGAGAGGAGTGGGACCTATGGATTCATTCCGACTGAAGCAACGGTGACCTCGGAGCCGAGCGAACCGATTCTAGGGAAGGGGACCTAGAAAGTTTTCGGCCCAATGACGGTTCCGACAGTAAAGTCGGAGCCGATTGAGGTCTAGAGGTGTTGGCCCCAGCCGGAGCCGAAGAGGAGGCAGATGCTCCGCCCGGCGACGGCTCCGAACTGGGAGCCGACGGCTTGGTGGGCTTTGAGGATTTCCCCGACTGAGGCTTCGCTGGGGATCCCTCTGGCTTGAGTAGGCCTCTCAAAATAAGCTTGTTCCTACGCTCCTTCAGGACTCTCGGGCTGAAGGCATGACAGACCGAGCAGGAGTCCTGCAGGTGTAGGGAACCCAAGCAATAAACGCAAGAAGTGTGACCGTCTGTCAGAGACATCTTCTGACAGCACGAGTCACACTTCTTGAAGCCTGAAACTTTGGTATCCTTGGACATACTGGCCCAGGGATATCAAAGAGAGAAAAACTTACACTAGTGCTTAAACAAGGCACACAGACACACTCACACGCCTGCACTAGATGAGCTAACAATAATAATAAGAAAAAACTATCACTATCACCCACACTTAATAATAATAACAACAACCTCAATAAAAATATACAAAAAACTAGAAGGCTAAACACTACTCCTGTAGGTTCCACAAGGGGGGGGGGGGGTTAGCCACTGATAGAGAAGAAACAAGGGGGGGGAAGGGTAGAAACTCTCTAACAGAAAACAAGTTTCCTAAGTGGGACAAACTAGGGGATACACAGTATAACTATACTATAAGGTAAAGACAATCTATCTCTAAGAAAATTACAGTTAAATATTAGCTGAAAATAGAAAAAAAAGGATTAATACGACCTGAGCCAGTAAAAACGCAACCTCGTAGCTGAAGCGGCAAATGAGATCTGGGTATCTAGCGCCAAGCATTGTGGGATATGGGGAGGCCTCGAGCCAGTAAATAGCTCTCGAGCTTTAGTAGAAGGCCGAGTCGGAGCCGAGGATCGGCTCCGAACCCATCCAGCAAGAATGAAGGCGAGATAGACAACTTAACATCAACAGTTAATATCACTTTATCTGCACTAGACATATGTCAAATATTACTGCAGTTGTGTTTTCCATTGCGTAAGTTTTAAGATGAAATATTTTAAAACCTTGTCCATAGTATGGTTTTGGAATTATTGATGCAAATATGAACAAGCAATATTTGACACAGAGGCATCAGTAGGAGTTAAATTCAGATGCACCTGAAGGCGTCACTCGAAAGTAATGAGTTAAAGCTGTTACAGTAAATTTATCACGTAAATTCAATCGGTGAGGAAGCTTGTGGCAATTGTCCTTAGTCAGACTGAAAAGGAGGAAGAACAACTGTTGCTTTGGCCAGAAGGGAGTTGCCACCACAGTTTTTGGACAGGAGTTCTGACTCTTTATAATGACACTGGAAATCAGTGAAAAGAATGGAAAAAGCACACATGAACATTCCCATCCATGAGAATGAGAAGGCAAATGTCTTCCATGCCTGTTTTCAAGGAGTCCTGGAGAAGAATTTCCTTAGTTGTGTGTTCTGAAAGGAGGCAAATGGATCTACTTGAGGAGTTTCCCATAGTTGGGCTAATTCTTGGAAGACCCCAGAATGAAGTTTTCATTTGCAGTGGTCTGTCCTGGTCCTGTTGAGCTTTTGTGCAATAATGTTTTGCTCTGATAGGATGTATGCAGCCTGAAGACTTAAAATGAGCTGAGTTGCTACCCCCAGGCTATCACAGCATCCTTGCACAGAGGTTAAGATCAGATACCCCATTATTTGTTTATGCACCACAACACTGTAGTGTTGCCTGTGTACACTAGTAAAGGTCCTGGGGACCAGATATGATTTAAAGCCTTTAAAGCATTGATCACTGCCAACATCTCTTCAATATGTATGTGATTATCTCTCTCTCCCTCTATCTTTCTCTCTCTGTCTGTCTAAAGGATTCCATAAAGCTTGCACTTTTATTCTTTTTTGACCATTCCCCACTTAAGGACTGAAGCACCTGTGGTGACCAATTGGGGGGGTGTTATCAAGGGGAAGGCAAGACCAAGATTATGAACATTCTGCTCTACCCATCATCCAATCTCGCTCTCTACAAATATCAGAACTAATATTTGAAAGGACAAAGGGTACAGATGTTGTGTCCATTTTGATCTGAGGTACTAGGGAATTTTGCTCTTGTGTAATATGACCCGGGGAAGGGTCCATATTATGTGATCGAATAATCTCTTCTTTGAACACATAATAATCGACACATATACAGCGTACAGTGTAAACTGCGAACGGCCACGTCCTCAAAATTTTTCCTTGGGAAAAAATTCACGTGGCCGTAAAATAAAAAACAAACTTTAAAATACTAATTAAGTGAGGGGCTTCACCCCCCCAACTAAATATACCAACTTCGAGATCACTCTACATTGAAGAAAAGGGCAATTCCCGATAACGGCCAAGTGAATTTTTTCCAAGGAAAAAATTAGAGGACGTGGCCATTCGCGGTTTACACTGTACACTGTATATGTGTCGATTATTGTGTTCAAAGAAGAGATTCTTCGATCACATAATACAGACCCCCCTGGGGAAGTATGAGAATCTCTGATGCCAAGTACCCCAGAATCCTAAGAAACTCCTTTGCAGATGCAAGACCTTGACTAGAGAAGCTTTGGAAGAACTGTTGAAACATGTCCACTTTTTCTGAAAGTAGAAAGGTTCTTCCAAGGGTTGAGTGCAGGAAAAAACCCCAGAAAAGTAATTCTGTGAAATTAGCTTTCAGAAGATATCTGAAAGATGATCTATAATCCCAGACTGATTAGAAGTTTCTAAACAGTTAACAAATACTCTTGACAGCTAGAAAAAGAGTTTGCAAATATAATACAATCATCCATGTATGCAAAATGAGAATGCCTTTAAGTCTACAAAGAGCAATGACTAGAGCTAGGCATTTTGTGAATACACTTGGGGCTGTGACAGTCCAACTTGCAAAGCAGAAAACTGATAACATGAGTGTGGTGCCACAAATATTAAGAAATGCCTGTAGTACTGCGCAGTGGGAATGTGATGACAGGAATCCTTCAGATCCAGCTATCACTAAAGCTAGAAGATTATTTTAGTGGTGCAGGGACTGAAGAGATAACATTTTCAACTTTGGAATCTTGACAAACAGGTTCAGGTACAAAATATCCAACACAGGCCTCCAAGATCCTTCTGGCTTGGGAACAAGGAAAACCTCTGAATAGAAATCTTTGACTTGAAGATTAAGGAAAAAGAAGTTATGTACCTACCATAACGTTCCACGTTAGTTGTCTTCATCTTGCCTTCTTTCTTGCTGGTTGGGATCAAAGCCGATCCTTGGCTCTGACTCGGCCATCTTCAATAGCTCGAGAGCTGTTTACTGGCTCGAGGTTACCCCTTATCCCATGATGCCTAGCGATAGCTACCCAGATCTCGTTTGAAATGGCTAACTCCAGACATAGCAAGGGAATAAACCAGTCCAATACCTGCCACATTCTCTAAGTCAATAGAAGAAAAATAAGAGAGCACGCAGCCAGTGAAACAGGAACTCCTCTCGGTCCACTAGGACAGGGGGATGGAGGGTGGGACGCAAGAAAGAAGGTGAGATGAAGACAACTAACATGGAACGATATGGTAGGTACATAACTTCTTTATGTTAAGTTGTCTATCTCACCTTCGTTCTTGCTGGTTGGGACAGCGTCCCTAGCATCTAATATCCTGGGTGGCTCAGTGGAACAGACTCTTCAGAACAGTGGAACCAAAATCAGCTCTGCTCCTGGAGACCATATCCAGCTTGTAATGAGAAATAAAGGTATGAGGGTTTGCCCACGTGGCAGCTGCACAGATAGAATCCATGGGCAACCTAGACTGGAAGGCTACAGAGGTGGCCAAGGCCCTAGTAGAATGACCTTTTGGTTTAATAGGTAACTCTTTGTTCCTTAACTGATAAATGAAAGTAATAGTGTGTGACAACCATCTAGACAAGGTTACCTTGGAAACTGGGAGACCTTGTTTGCCTAAGGCATAAGAAAGGAATAATTGGCCTGACTTCCTTATTTCTTTAGTTCTGCGGAGGTAAAAACGCAATTGTCTATGAACGTCCATTTGGTGTAGTTTGTACTCTGCCTTGTTGGTATGATTAGGGAAAAACACAGGAAGATCTATAGACTGGTTTAAATTAAATTATTTTCTGAGCAGACTTTAGGAAGAAACGAAGGATTAGTCCTCAGAGCAACCCTGTCCTTATGAAAAACCAAGAAGGGAAGACAAACACATAGTGCCTGAAGTTCGGAGATGCATCTGGCTGAAGTAATAGCTACCAGAAAGAGTGTCTTCCAAGATAGAAACTTGATGAAGCAGGACACTGCTGGTTCAAAGGGCAGAATTAAGGAAGTTAGGACTAAACTAAGGTCCCAAGGAGGAGGGGGATCTCTCACTGGAGGCCTAAGAAGAGTTGTCCCTCTCAAAAAAGCTTTACAGAGCTTATGAGACATATTGTTAGAATTTGACAAACCAACATGAAAGTTAGAAATGGCCGCTAATTGTACCCTGATTGTAGCGGAAGCAGACCCGGAGTGAAACAGTTGTGCTAGGAATTCCAGAATTTCGTGGACTGGAGCTGAAAAGGGATCCACATTCCTAGCCTCTGCCCAACAAGAAAAATGTTTCCATTTGGTAGCATACATTTTTCTCGTTGTAGACTTGTGAGAGGAGACGATAATCTCACGTACTGCTGGGGAAATGCTGGGAAGCCTGGCTAAGGTTGGAAGTGGAGCTACCAAGCTGTGAGCTGGAGAGTTTGGAGGGATTGATGCAGCCCGCCTGACTGATGAATCAGGAGATCTGGAATTGGGTCCAGAGTCCAGGGTTGATCGAGAAGGTAATGGTGCAGGAACGAGAACCATATCTGTCGAGGCCAGTAGGGGACAATGAGGATCATTTTGCAACCCAACGATTTTGTTTTTGTATGAGTTTCGGTATCAGGGGAAATGGAGGAAAAGCATAAAGAAGTCCCTGAGGCCAATCGTGGACTAGAGCGTCTCTGGGTATGTGACGTGGAAGTGGAAGAAGTGAGAAGTAGTTGCTGTATTTGCTGTTGAAGAGGGTGGCAAAAAGATCGCAGCAAGGCTGTCCCCATTTGCGGAAAATAAGATCCGCAACTTCCCGATTCAGAGACCACTCGTAAGTCATGGGGATAGCTCTGCTGAACCTGTCTGCTATGACGTTGGATCTCCCAGGGATGTGCATCGCAATCAGAAAACGTGGGGAGGAAATCACCCACTGCCAAATCTGAGTGCTTCTCGACACGGGGGTAGGATCTGGTTCCGCCCTGCTTGTTGATGTACCACACCACTAACATGTTGTCTGTTTGAATTGCAATGGTCCCAGAAGGAAGAGAGAGTTTTGAAGGCCTTGCAATGCCAGGAGCACGGCTCTCATTTCCAGGACATTTATGTGCAGATGGTACTCGTGAGGTTGCCAAGTGCCTTGGACTGTCCTGCCCAGATAATGCCCCCCCCCCCCATCAGGGAGGCGTCTGTCGTCACTGTGGCTACCGGAGAGGGTTGAATGAAAGGTCTGCCCTGAGTAATTAGTGGGGAGACCATCCACCAAGAAAGATGTCTTTTGCATGCATCCGTGATCAGGATCATGTGAGTCATGGGTAGCTCTTGGAAAGACCACTGCATGAACAGAAGCCACTGAAGAATTCTCATATGAAAGCGCGCTAATGGGATTAGAAGAATGGCTGCTGCCATGGAACCCAGAGTTTGAAGGACATACCTGACTTGGATCCTTTTGCTCTGTATCAGAACCTGTACTTGCTGACGAATTGCAGACACCCTTTCTAGTGGTAGCCTTGCAAACATATCCCTTGTGTTTTTCGAATTTTATTGTAATGCCTAGCTGGGAGCAGATTGTGATTGTGTAGTCCCGCACTTACAGGAGTTGATGCCTGGTGGTAGCAGTGAGGAGCCAGTCATCTAGATATGGAAACACCTGGAATCCTTGACATCTCAGGTGAGCCGTGACCACTGCCATACATTTGGTGAACAACCTGGGGGCTGTGGTGAGACCAAAAGGCAGAGCTCTGAACTGATAATGACTGGCCCCCAGCCGGAAGCGAAGAGATCTCCTGGAGCGCCTGTCCATCTTGATATGGTAGTATGCGTCCTGAAAATCTATCGAGCACATCCAATTGTCCTGACCCAGAAAGGGTAGAATGGACTGTAGCGTGACCATCCGAAACTTTGTTCTTTGTACAGACCTGTTTAGTCTGCTGAGATCCAGATTCGGTCTCCAGTCCCCTGTCTTTTTTGGTACTAAAAAGAACCTTGAGTAAGTTCCGGATCCGTGCTGGTCTGCCGGGACTTCCTGGATGGCTCTTTTTTCTAGCAGTTTTGAAACTTCTATTACTGCTTGCTCCTTCAGATTGGGTGGAACATCTGGAAGGGTCCTCCTTGACTGTACGGGGGGTTGATGGAAGGGAATTTTGTAACCTCCGGATATAATGGACCATACCCATTTGTCTTGTGTTAAACTGTGCCACACTTTTGGGTACAGTAAAAGTCTTCCGTGAGCAGCCGGGCAACCCTTCAGGGATGCTGGAAGGGCTTATCAAAGAAAGATTCTCTGTTGCCCTGGTTCTGCGGACCCCCTCTGCCACGAGGGCAGCGTCTATTATTGTTGTTTCCCCCTCTGCTTCTGGAGGAAAAATCACTACGTGTGTCAGGCAAGGCTCCCTGAGATTTACGGAACCACATCTTCCCACCCTTCTGACCCTTGGGGTAAGGTCTAAAGGGAGTGGAAAAACAGACTCCCACAGCAGAAAGAGTCTTGCCTTCTTGCTCACACCTAGTCAAAGTGCCTTTCATCTGTGGTCCAAAAGAAAGGAACCATTAAAGGGAATGTTGGTAAAGGACGCTCGAAAGGGTTCAGCAAAGTTACACAGCCGCATCCATGCATGCCTCCTAAGGGCCACACCCGTACCTGCGGCTCTACTCGCCCCATCGGCTGCATAGGATATGAGCCTCATGGAGGAGTTAACAACAGAATTAAGCGTCGCTAGCTGGGAAGCTACTTTGGCTTGTGCTCCCTCAGCTGTTGGATCTTGAAGGGTATCTCTGAGCTCTTTAAGGAGATCCCTTTGAAGTCAGGTAAAATGACATAGGCAGTTCAGTGAACTCATAGAGAAGGTCGCTGAAGCGAACATTCGCTTCATGTATCTGTCCATCATCCTAGACTCCTTGTTAGGGGGATGGACAGACAAAGAGGTCTCCGCTAACTCTGTTTTGGTGGCTGCTACCACCACCATGGCATCAACAGGAACACCTTTCGAAAGGAATTGCTTATCCTGGGGTGCTGTAATGAATTTACCAGGTCTCCTCAGAGTTGGTTCCACTGTATCCAGAGCTGACCAAGCCTTTCGAGCCACCACTGTCATATGTGGATCGAAAGGCAGAGAAACCCAGGAGGTGGAAGGTCAGGAACCAAAAGCATCCAGAAATACAGACTCGTCCTCGGTGGGGCTAGAGGATTCCAGTTCCTCCTCTGCTTAAGCATTTCTAGGATGTCCGAGAAGGAAACATCTTCAGAGGGGGATCTCAGGGACCCTTCCGAATCACCTAAGTCTGTATCAGAAGTGACAGACTCGGGGGAGTCAATGTGCTTCTTCTTACACTTTTTCTTCTGAGAGGGCTCCTCTGAGTGATCAGGAGAGTCCTCGGAAGAGGAGGAAACACCCAATGGGGTGTCCTGGAGCATCAGTTCCCTATGTTTAGGGTCTGGAGGAGAAGCAGAGGTTGGCACAGGTACTACAGGGGACGGAGCCGGTGGGGCTGAAAGTGGAGCTGACTCAGAGGACAGCACACTCCGCATGACATCAAAGGCATCCCTGCCATGATGCAGAGAAAGCTCCGGTTCTGAAGAAATAGGAATCTTTCTCCGCACCGAGGGGGACGGCTCCGAGGCCGATGTTGGAGCCGAGCTCACCTGCACCGAAGCTCCGAGAGGGAGAACAGGGTCGGACAAGGGTCCGATGCCACTCGCCCCCTCAGAGCTGACGAGGGAGCCACGGTGCCCAGATCCCTCGATGGAAGGTACCACCGAGGGAATCGGAGCCGACGTCGGAACCAAAGGAGATAGTTATTTGAGCCGACGGTTCCACTAATCGAACCCCAACGAACTCCGGCTCCGAACTCATTGGAGTCGGAGGAGGAACATCAAGAGAAGTGGACGGAGCCGATACCTGTTGAGGAGGGCTGGACAACAATTTAGCTAGTGCCTGCGACTTTAGCAACCTACTGATTACTCTCTCCACATCAAGATCTGACAGCCTAGAGGATCGAGAGGAGTGAGAGGATCAGTGACTACGCTCGCTCTGAAGTAAAGGAAACCGAGGAGCCGAATGCACCGACTCTAAGGAAGGGGACCTCAGCCTCTTGTGGCTCCACGACGGCTCCGAAGCCCCTGATGGAGCCGATGGGGAAATTGTCTTGTCGGTGCCAGCCGGAACCGACGTAGAAGGTAAATCCTGTACCGATGTCGGCTCCAAAATTGGAGCTGACGGCTTTGTGGATTTCACTGGCTGTGAACTCTTGGCCGGTGAATCCTGGGGTTTTAACAGACCCCTAAGAATCAACTTATTCTTACGCTCCTGCAGGACTCTTGGACTAAAGGCATGGCAAACAGAAGAAGAGTCCTGCAGGTGCACAGCGCCTAAACAATAGATGCAAGAAGTGTGCCCATCTGTCAGAGACATTTTCTGACAGCATGAGTCACACTTCTTAAACCCATAAACCTTAGTTTCCTTGGACATACTGTACTGGAGAAAGGAAACCAACCAATTTAACCAACAATAAAAAGAGCAACTTTCAGTTCTACAAGAACAAAAAACAAACCTACTGAAAAGGCACACAAGTACTACCTAGAAAGGTTATAGATAAAGGTCTTTTTTTTTTTTTTTTTTAAGAAGGTAATAGGAAAGCCTCTAATTTAAACGGCTAGCCTATAAGAAAAAGCAGTAGGAAAGCCTAAACGGCTAACCGGGGTGGGTGGGGGTGGGGGAGAACTCTCTAAGTTAAACGAGTTCTACAAAAGGAGGGATAGTATAGAATAAGAAGTTATGTACCTACCATAATGTTCCATGTTAGTTGTCTTCTTCTCGCCTTCTTTCTTGCTGGATGGGTTCGGAGCCGAACCTCGGCTCCGACTCGGCCTATACTATAGCTCGAGAGCTATTTTTACCGGCTCGAGGCAGCCCTATATCCCACAATACCATGCGCTAACTCCCCAGATCTTGTTGGCAGCTAACACATAGTATATATTTATTATTATCATTATTATTATTATTACCAAATACGGTCTCCCTGCTGGTAACACTAAAGATACGGGGTAACCGTAACGGACTGTATAACATGAAAGAGAAGGACTCAGAGACCTTCAAGTCTGTCCAGGCTAGGGGGTAGGAGGGAGGGACGCAAGAAAGAAGGCGAGAAGAAGACAACTAACATGGAACGTTATGGTAGGTACATAACTTCTTAATGTTAAGTTGTCATTTTCGCCTTCATTCTTGCTGGATGGGACAGCGTCCCTAGCACCTTGGTCCTAAGTGGCTCAACGGAACAGACTCTTGAGTACGGTGGAACCAAAGTCAGCTCTATTTCTGGAGGCTATATCAAGCTTATAATTGGTAATAAAAGTATGTTGAGAAGCCCATGTAGCTGCTGCACATATGGCATCTAATGGCAACCTGGCTTGAAAGACTGTTGATGTTGATAGTGCCCTAGTTGAATGAGCTTTAGGTCTAGACGGGAGTTGTTTGTGTCTCAACTGGTAGACAAAGGTAATGATGGATGTTAACCATCTAGAAAGAGTTACCTTTGACACTGGAAGTCCTTTCTTTCCTTCAGCATAAGAGAGAAGGAGCTGGTCTGACTTTCTGAATTGTTTTGTCCTGTCTAGGTAATACCGCAGCTGGCGATGAACATCCAAGGAATGCAATTTCTGTTCAGCCCTGTTTGAATAATCTGGGAAGAACACAGGCAAGTCAATAGTGTGGTTCAGATTTGATTCAGAAGAAACTTTCGGTAGAAAGGAAGGATTCGTTCTGAGAGTTACCCTGTCTTTATGAAAAACCAAATAAGGGGGACGGACAGACAATGCCTGGAGTTCCGATACCCTTCTGGCAGATGTTATAGCCACCAAAAACAGAGTTTTCCAAGAGAGAAGTTTGAATGAGCAAGAAGCTGCAGGTTCAAAGCGAGGGAGAATTAATGATGTTAGAACTAAATTTAAATCCCATTGTGGGGGAGGATCCTTAAAGGGAGGTCTGAGCAAAAATACGCCCTTGAGGAAAGCTTTACAGAGTTTGTGGGACATAATATTTGTTTCCGATAGCCCCACATGAAAATTGGCAATGGCCACCAGTTGTAGTCTGATAGTGGCCGACGACGATCCTGAATGAAAAAGCTCCACCAGAAAATCTAGAACTTTATGAATTGGAGCATTAAAAGGATCCAAGGACCTAGCTTCTGCCCAGAATGAAAAACGCTTCCATTGGCTTGCATAAGTCTTCCTAGTATTGGACTTATGGGAAGCAAGAATGATATCACGGACAGGAAGAGAAATGAAGGGAAGCCTGGCTATGGTTGGAAGTGGAGCAACCAAGCTGTGAGGTTGAGGGAACAAAGAGGCTGGTGCAGCTTGCCCGTTAGATGGGTCAAAAGGTCTGGAAGGGGTTCCAGATGCCAGGGTTGTTCCAGTAGATGATGGTGCAGGAACGGAAACCATACTTGTCGAGGCCTATAAGGGGCAATGAGGATCATTTTGGATCTCAATGCGGTTGCTTTCTGAATTAATTGCGGAATCAGCGGGAAGGGGGGGAATGCGTATAGAAGACCCCGAGGCTAATCGTGGACTAGACCGTCTCTGGGGGGATGGCCTGGTAGAGGGAAGAGTGTGAAGAAGTCGAGGCACTTGCTGTTTTGAGGGGTTGCGAAAAGGTCGCAGCAAGGCTGGCCCCACTTTTGAAAAATTCTCTCTGCTACCGCTAGATTTAGAGACCACTTGTGAGGCATGAGAATTGTTCTGCTCAGTCTGTCCGCTATGACGTTGGACCTCCCGGGGATGTGCATTGCTATCAGAAACCGTTGAGAGGAGATCGCCCACTGCCAAAGTCTGAGTGCTTCTCGACATAGGGGATAGGACTTTGTTCCGCCCTGCTTGTTTATGTACCACACTACAGACATATTGTCTGTTTGAATTGCTATAGTCCCGGTGGGAAGAGAGTCCTGAAGGGCTTGCAATGATAAAAGCACTGCTCTCATCTCTAGGACATTTATGTGCAGGTGGCATTCTAATTCTTGCCATGTGCCCCGGACAGTCCTGCCCTGATAATGCCCCCCCCCACCCGATCAGGGAGGCATCCGTTGTGACTGTGGCAACTGGAGGGGGGAGAACAAAGGGTCTGCCCTGAAGAAGTTGAGGGGAGACCATCCACCAGGACAGGTGTCTCTTGCAAGATGGGGTTAGTCATTGGGAGCTGTTGAAAGGACCACGGAGAAAAAAGCATACACTAGAGAATTCTCATGTGGAAGCAAGCTAAAGGAAGGACAAGGATTGCCGCTGCCATGAGGCCTAACGTTTTCAGTACTAACTTGGCTTGAATTCTGTTGGACTGAAACAGTAGCTGAACATTCCGGCGTATGTCTGTCACTCTCTGAGGTGGTAATGTTGCAGACATTTCTCTGGTGTTTAGTACGGCCCCTATAAAGTTTATAGATTGACAAGGCGACAAACAGGATTTTGCAAAATTTATGGAAATACCTAGTTTGTTGCAAATGTGAATGGTATAATCCCTGGCTATTAAAAGATGCTGTTTGGTGGTAGCAGTAATGAGCCAGTCGTCTAAATATGGAAACACCTGGAATCCTTTGTGTCTTAGGTGATTCGTGACCACTGCCAAGCATTTGGTGAACACCCGGGGGGCTGTGGTGAGACCAAAGGGCAGGGCTCTGAATTGGTAATGACTGGCTCCCAGCCGGAAGCGGAGAAACCTTCTGGAGCGCCTGTGTATCTTTATATGATAGTACGCATCCTGGAGGTCTAACGAGCACATCCAGTTGTCTCTGCCCAAAAAGGGTAGAATGGACTGCAGTGTTACCATCCGAAATTTTGTCTTCTGCACAGACTTGTTCAGTCTGCTGAAGTCCAAAATGGGTCTCCAGTCTCCTGTCTTTTTTGGAACCAAAAAGAACCTGGTGTAGATTCCGGATCCTAGCTGGTCTGCCGGGACTGCCTGGATGACTCTATTTTCTAACAGCTTTTTTATTTCTAGCTGTGCCTGACCCCTTTGTCCGGGTGGTACGTTTGTGAGGGGTCTTGGCGATTGGATCGGAGGAGAGATGAAGGGGATTTTGTAACCCTCTGATATAATCAACTGTACCTAATTGTCCTGAGAAAGGGATTGCCAGGCTTCCGGGTACAGAGATAATCTTCCCCCGACTGCCTCCGAAGGTGGACAGTCGGGCAGCATCTCAGGGATGCTGAAAGGGTTGGTCAGGGAAGGATTCCCTGGAACCCTGGTTCTGTGGACCCCCTCTGCCCCTGGGGCGACGTCTATTATTATTCCCCCCTCTGCCTCTGGGGGGAAGTTCACCACGTGCGACTGGAGCGACTCCCTGTGGTTTGCGGAACCACATCTTTCCACCCTTCTGACCTTTAGGGTAAGGTCTAGATGGTGTGGAAAAGTGGACTCCCACGGCAGAGAGAGTCTTACCATCTTGCTCGCACCTGGTGAGGGTATTCTTCACCTGTGGTCCAAACAACTCTGAACCATCAAAGGGGGTGTTGGTGAAGGACGCCTTGAAGGGATCAGCAAAATTACAGAGTCGCATCCAGGCATGACGTCTCAACGCAACACCTGTGCCTGCGGCCCTACTCACTCCATCGGCTGCATGGGATATAAGCCGCATGGAGGAGTTGGCAATGGAATTCAGGGTAGCCAGCTGGGAGTTAGTCTTGTCCTGATACCCCGCAGCAGAAGGATCCTGTATGGTTTCACCCAGTTCTTTGAGCAAATCTCTCTGAAGGTGGGTGAAATGACATAAATAGTTCAGCGATCGCATGGCAAAGGTCGCTGAAGCAAATGTCCGCTTGCCGTACCTGTCCATGGTCCTAGACTCTTTGTTAGGAGGATGAACAGGTACAGAAGGATCAGCTAATTCCTTCTTAGTGGTGGCTGCTACCACCATAGCATCTACTGAGACACCTTTGGTTAGAAATGGTTTGTCCTCCGGAGCAGAAATAAATGTAGAGGGTCTGCTAGGGGTAGGTTCCACTGAGTCAGGAGCTGCCCATGCCTTTCTGGCCACTACTTCCATCAGTGGGTCGAAAGGAGGAGACACCCAGGAGGTGGAAGGGTGAGACCCAAAAGCGTCAAGGTAAACAGACTCATCCTCGGAGGGTTTGAGGGTGGACCAATTCCCCCTCTGTTTCAGGATCTCTAGGATGTCCGAAAAGGAGACATCCTCAGAGGGGGATCTCGGGGAACCCTCCAACTCATCCAAGTCGGTGTCCGACGTGACAGACTCGGGGGAGTCTATGTGCTTCCTCTTGCACTTTTTTTTCCTAGGGGGTTCCCCTGAAGGTTCAGGGGAGGCCTCGGAGGAGGAAGAGACACCCAAAGTGGGTACCCTGCACTTTGGATCTCTGCTGTCAGTTGCAGGAGGATGGCCAGAGACCGTAACAGGCACTGTAGAGGGAGGAGCTGAAGAACCCAACCTTGGAGCGGACACTGGATCCAGCACACTCCTCATCACCTCGAAAGCCCCCCTATCAGGCACCAAAGACAGTCCCAGCTCCGAAGACACCCGAACCACCCCCGGCACTGACAGAGAAGGCTCCGAAAATGATGTCGGGGCCGAACTAACCAGAGCCGACGCTCCGAGAGGGAGAGCAGGGTCGGACAAGGGTCCGATGCCACTCGCCCCCTCGGAGCCGACAATGGAGTCTCGGCGCCCGGACCTCTCCACGGACGGTACCAATGAAGAGGTCTGAGCCAATGACGCCGGAGCCGAAGGTGGAAGTTTCGGCTCCGACGTGGGCAAGGGTACGGTTCCGACAAACTCCGGCTCCAAACTCGACTGGAGAGTTGGAGGAGGAATCGAAGGCAGTACCGAGGGAGCCACAGTCTGGTGAGACGGGCTTTGAAGCATTTGGGCCATTGCCTGAGATTTTATGAGTCTACTGACCACCCTCTCAATATCGTGGTCATAAAGCCTAGACAACCTGGAGGAATGAGTCCTATGACTCCTATCCGATAGGAGGGCCGATCTTGGAGCCGATCGGACGGACTCTAGTGAGGGAGATCTAGAGCGCTTGCGTGCTAAAGTCGGCTCAGATACAGGTTTCGGAGCGGATACGGTCTTGCTCGTATCGGCTCCGACTGGAGCCGATGGCGGAGCAGTCTCAGATTCGCCAGCCCTTGACTCAGAAACTGGAGCCGAGGGTTTGGCGGGCTTAGATGACTTCCCCGAGCCAGACTTGGATGGGGAGTCATCGGGCTTCAATAAGCCCCTCAATATAAGTTTATTGCGACACTCCTGCAGGACTCTTGAACTAAATCCATGACAAACGGAACAAGAGTCCTGCAGGTGCAAAGGCCCCAAACAGCAGACGCAAGAAGTGTGACCGTCTGTCAGAGACATTTTCTGACAGCACGAGTTACACTTCTTGAATCACGAGACCTTAGCGTCTTTGGATATTGCCCTAAGGACAGTAATACAGTCAGCACACACACTCACTCGCTTAAACCCAAGGGGGAGTTAAGGGGGCTGACTAAGATCACAACACACACACACACTATACGGGGGTGTGGGTAAACTAAAGCCCGTAGGCCCGATTATAAAATTAGCTAAAGGGGTGGGTAGGGCTTAATGAAATATCAGTAATAAGTAAAACTAAATCGATAGGGAACTAATGTAAGGAGTTAAACTATAAACTATCTCAAATTCGAAGACTTACTGAAGAAATTTCTTTACTGACCTGAGCCGGTAAAAAAAAGGCAACCTCGCAGCTAAGCGGCAAACGAGATCTGGGGAGTTAGTGCATGGTATTGTGGGATATAGGGCTTCCTCGAGCCGGTAAAAATAGCTCTCGAGCTATAGTATAGGCCGAGTCGGAGCCGAGGTTCGGCTCCAAACCCATCCAGCAAGAATGAAGGCGAGAATGACAACTTAACATTAAACAATTATCTACCACAGTAAAAACACTATCGCTAATAATAAGATATTAGAAGAGTTAAATTCTAGTAAGAATTTACACAAAAAATTCTATACAAGCCTGAGCCAGAAAAACGACACCTCGCAGCTGAAGCGGCAAACGAGATCTGGGTAGCTGTCGCTAGGTATCATGGGGTAAGGAGTAGCCTCGAGCCAGTAAACAGCTCTCGAGCTATTGAAGATGGCCGAGTTGAAGCCAAGGATCAGCTCCGATCCCAACCAGCAAGAACGAAGGCGAGATAGACAACTTAACATCACAGGTTCTATGACTCCCTGAGATGGCATGTGATGCAAAATGGGAGGAAATTGAGAGGTCTGGTTCCCTGGACAACAGCTAATACCCTGGAAAAAGCAAATGCTGGAGGTGTGATGAGGAAGAAAGAAGCAACTGGGAACATATTTTCTGGAAATGTATTGAGCTGTCAGACTTTAAAAATTATCTGCAGACTGCTCTGTCAGAGATACTGGGTGAGCAAATGGATGCAACTAAGGAAATTGCTTTTTTTTGAGATGTGATACAGAATTAGAATTGTCTAGACTTAGTAAGGTCTTGCTGAGTCTAATTTTGGTGGCTGTCAAAAAAGCAATTACTAGAAACTGGAAATCAAAGTCTAAACCAACTTTACTAGAAGCAGTGAATATAGCGACATAGATAAAACAATTGGAATTGGGATCTTTAGAAAAGGGTAGGAGCAAATTACAAAGGAAAAAACATGTGAATTGTGGGGACAGTACAGGCAGACGAAGAACGAAATTTAAAAGGCAGGATTTGAATAAGCTATGTGATGTTTGACTGACAAAGACTGGATAGATTGTAAGTGATGTATAATGTTTGCAACTATAATTATGTCAACATGATTTGTGATGTATAATGTTTACAACTAAAATTATGTCAATATGGTTTATTTTCATTTATATAAATGTATGGTTGCATATGTCATATGTGATAATTTAATAAAGATGTTTCTTATTTAAAAAAGCGGGGGGTAATCCCCTGTAAAGCAAGAAGGGATTCATGTTGTCAAGTGTACCCCTGCTGGACTGTTTTAAGCACCCAGATAGCTGAAACTATCTGATACCAAAATGTAAGCTGAATTCTGAGGGGTTGTGAAAATACTGCCAAGGTGAGAGGGAGGAAGAAACTGAACAGGCAGACAGTCATGCTGACTGGGAGGGCTGGTTTTGGCTTTTAAGGGCTTTTCCTTTCTATACTGAGCCTATTTGACATTACTTTTTGAAAGCTTGTTTTCTAGCTCCTTGCTGTTTAAATTACCTATTGGAAAAGGAAGCTGTACATAGAAATTAGTATTTTTTTTCTAAAGCAGAGGATGAATAACAAGAAGTTATGTTCTTACCATAACGTTCCATGTTAGTTGTGTTCTTCTCGGCTTCTTTCTTGCTGGATGGGTTCGGAGCCGATCCTCGACTCTGACTCAGCCTATACTATAGCTCGAGAGCTATTTTTACCGGCTCGAGGCAGCCCTATAACCCACAATAACATGCGCTAACTCCCCAGATCTCGTTTGGAAGCTAAGACATAGTATAAATATATTATTATAATACTCATTTGCAAGTACGGACTCCCAGCTAGTAACACTAAAGATACGGGGAAACCGTAACATGTTGTATCTCCAGAAATGGAAGGACTCAGAGACCTCAAGTCTGTCCAGGCTAGCGGGCAGGAGGGAGGGATGCAAGAAAGAAGGTGAGAAGAAGACAACTAACATGGAACGCTATGGTAAGAACATAACTTCTTAATGTTAAGTTGTCATTCTCGCCTTCATTCTTGCTGGATGGGACAGCGTCCCTAGCACCTTAGTCCTGGGTGGCTCAATGGAACAGACTCCTGAGTACAGTGGAACCAAAGTCAGCTCTATTTCTGGAGGCTATATCAAGTTTGTAATGGGCAATAAAGGTATGTTGGGAAGCCCATGTAGCTGCTGCACA
Source organism: Protopterus annectens (assembly GCF_019279795.1). Taxonomy (NCBI): domain Eukaryota; kingdom Metazoa; phylum Chordata; order Ceratodontiformes; family Protopteridae; genus Protopterus; species Protopterus annectens. The sequence goes on along the minus strand of NC_056739.1, from coordinate 979,990,764 downwards.
TATGGCATCTAATGGTAACCTTGCTTGAAAGGCCGTTGATGTTGATACTGCCCTGGTTGAATGAGCCTTAGGCCTAGACGGAAGTTGCCTGTGTCTCAACTCATAGACAAAGGTAATAATAGATGTCAACCATCTGGAAAGAGTAACCTTTGATACTGGAAGTCCTTTCTTTCCTGCAGCATAAGAGAGAAAAAGCTGGTCTGACTTTCTGAGTTGTTTTGTCCTGTCTAGATAATACCGTAGTTGGCGATGAACATCCAATGAATGTAATTTCTGTTCAGCCCTGTTGGAATAGTCTGGGAAGAAGACAGGCATGTCAATGGAGTGGTTTAGATTTGCTTCAGAGGACACTTTCGGTAGGAAGGATTTGTTCTGAGAGTTACCCTGTCTTTGTGAAAGACTAAATAAGGGGGATGGACAGACAAGGCTTGAAGTTCCAATACCCTTCTGGCAGATGTTATGGCTACTAAAAACAGAGTTTTCCAAGAAAGAAGCTTGAGGGAGCAAGAGGCTGCAGGTTCAAACGTAGGCATAATCAATGAGGTTAGAACTAAATTCAAATCCCATTGGGGGGGTGGATCCTTAACTGGAGGTCTAAGCAAAAAGATGCCCTTGAGAAAGGCTTTACAGAGTTTGTGGGACATAATATTTGATTCTGAAAGCCCCACATGAAAATTAGCAATGGCCGCTAATTGCACCCTGATAGTGGCTGACGATGACCCTGAAAGAGTTCTGCCAGAAAGTCTAGAACCTTATGAATGGGTGCATGGAAAGGATCTAAGGACCTAGCTTGTGCCCAGAGTGAAAAACGCTTCCATTTACTCGCATACGTCTTCCTAGTATTGGACTTATGGGAAGCCAGAATGATATCACGAACAGGAGGAGAAATAAGGGGAAGCCTGGCTATGGCTGGAAGTGGAGCAACCAAGCTGTGAGGTTGAGGGAATGAAGAGACTGATGCAGCTTGCCCGTGAGATGGGTCAACAGATCCGGAAGGGGTTCCAGATGCCAAGGCTGTTCCAGTAGGTAACTGTGCAGGAACGGAAACCATACTTGTTGAGGCCAAAACGGAGCAATGAGGATCATTTTGGATCTCAATGCAGTTGCTTTCTGAATTAATTGCGGGATCAATGGTAAGGGAGGAAAGGCATATAGAAGACCCCGGGGCCAATCGTGAACAAGAGCGTCTCTGGGGGGATGGCCTGGTAGAGGAAAGAGTGTGAAGAAGTTGAGGCACTTGCTGTTTTGAGGAGTTGCGAAAAGATCGCAGCAAGGCTGGCCCCACTTCTGAAATATTCTGTCTGCTACCGCTTGATTTAGAGACCACTCGTGAGGCATGAGGATAGTTCTGCTCAATCTGTCCGCTATGACGTTGGACTTCCCGGGGATGTGCGTTGCTATCAGAAACCGTTGAGAGGAAATCGCCCATTGCCAAAGTCTGAGTGCTTCTCGACATAGGGTTTAGGACTTTGTTCCGCCCTGCTTGTTTATGTACCACACCACAGACATATTGTCCGTTTGAATTGCTATAGTCCCTGTGGGAAGAGAGCTCTGAAGGGCTTGCAACGTTAAAAGCACCGCCCTCATCTCCAGGACATTTATGTGCAGGTGGCGTTCTAATTGTTGCCATGTGCCCTGGACCGTCCTGCCCTGATAATGCCCCCCCCCACCTGATCAGGGAGGCATCCGTTGTCACCGGGCAACTGGGGGGGGGGGGACAAAGAGTCTGCCCTGAAAAAGCTGAGGGGAAACCATCCACCAGGAGAGATGATTCTTGCATGATGGGGTTATCAAGATGTTGCGAGTCACTGGGAGCTGTTAAAAGGACCACTGAGAAAACAGCATCCACTGGAGGAGCCTCATGTGGAAGCGGGCTAATGGGAGTAGAAGGATCACCGCTGCCATGAGGCCTAACGCTTTCAATATTAGCTTGACTTGAACTCTGTTGGGCTGAAACAGGGACTGAACATTCCACCTTATGTCTGTCACTCTCTGAGGTGGTAATGTTGCAGACATTTCTGTGGTGTTTAATACGACGCCTATAAAGTTTATACATTGACAAGGAGGATTTTGCAAAATTTATAGAAATGCCTAGATTGTTGCAAAGTTGAATAGTGTAATCCCTGGCCATTATAAGATGCTGCTTGGTGGTAGCGGAAATGAGCCAGTCGTCTAGATATGGAAACACCTGGAATCATTTTTGTCTCAGGTGAGCCATGACCACTGCCAAGCATTTGGTGAACACCCGGAAGCGGAGAAATCTCCTGGAGCGCCTGTGTATCTTTATATGATAGTACGCATCCTGGAGGTCTAATGAGCACATCCAGTTGTCTCTGCCCAAAAAGGGCAGAATGGACTGCAGTGTTACCATCCGAAATTTTGTCTTTTGTACAGAGTTGTTCAATCTGCTGAGGTCCAAAATGGGTCTCCAGTCTTTTTTGGTACCAAAAAGAATCTGGAGTAAATTCCGGATCCTAGCTGATCTGCTGGGACTGCCTGGATGACTCTTTTTTCTAACAGCTTTTTCATTTCTAGCTGTGCCTGACCCCTTTGTGCGGGTGGTACGTCTGGTAGGGGTCTTGGCGGTTGTACCGGAGGGGAAGTGAAAGGAATTTTGTAATCCTCGGATATGATCTTCTGTACCCATGTGTCTTGGAGAGGGATTGCCAGGCTTCCGGGTACAGAGATAATCTTCCCCCGACTGCCTCCGAAGGCGGATAGTCGGGCAGCTTCTCAGGGATGCTGAAAGGGTTGGTCAGGGAAAGATTCCCTGGAACCCTGATTCTGTGGACCCCCTCTGCCCCTGGGGCGGCATCTGTTATTATTCCCCCCTCTGCCTCTGGGGGGAAATTCACCACGTGCGGCAGGCGCGACTCCCTGTGGTTTGCAGAACCACATCTTTTCACCCCCTCTGTCCCTTAGGATAAGGTATAGAAGGTGTGGAAAAATGGACTCCCACGGCAGAGAGAGTCTTACCATCTTGCTCGCATCTGGTGAGGGTATTCTTCACCTGAGATCCAAACAATTCTGAACCATCAAAGGGGGTGTTGGTGAAGGACGCCTTGAAGGGATCGGCAAAGTTACAGAGTCGCATCCAAGCGTGACGTCTCAATGAAACACCTGTGCCTGTGGCCCTACTCGCTCCATCAGCTGCGTAGGAGATAAGCCGCATGGAGGAGTTAACAATGGAGTTCAGGGTGGCCAGCTGGGAGTTCATCTTGTCCTGATACCCCGCAGCAGAAGGATCCTGTACAGTTTCACCCAGTTCTTTGAGCAAGTCTCTCTGAAGGCGGGTGAAATGACATAAATAGTTCAGCGATCGCATAGTAAAGGTCGCTGAAGCAAATGTCCACTTGCCGTACCTGTCCATTGTCCTGGACTCTTTGTTACGAGGATGAACAGGTACAGAAGGATCAGCCAATTCCTTCTTAGTGGCTGCTGCTACCACCATAGCATCAACTGAAACACCTTTGGTGAGAAAGGATTTGTCCTCTGGTGCAGAAATAAATTTAGAGGGCCTCCTAGGGGTAGGTTCCATTGAATCAGGAGCTGCCCACGCCTTTCTAGCCACTACCTCCATTAGTGGGTCGAAAGGGGGAGATACCCAGGAGGTGGAAGGGCGAGATCCAAAAGCGTCAAGGTAAACTGACTCGTCCTCGGAGGGTTTGAGAGTGGACCAATTTCCCCTCTGTTTTAGGATCTCTAGGATGTCTGAAAAGGAGACATCCTCAGAGGGGGATCTCGGGGAACCCTCTGACTCATCCAAGTCGGTGTCCGACGTGACAGACTCGGGGGAGTCTATGTGCTTCCTCTTGCACTTTCTTTTCCTAGGGGGGGTCCCCTGAAGCTTCAGGGGAGGCCTCGGAAGAGGAGGAGACACCCAAAGTGGGTACCCTATGCTTTGGATCTCTGCTGTCAGATGCAGGAGGATGGCCAGAGACCGTAACAGGCACTGTAGAGGGAGGAGCTGCAGAACTTAACCTTGGAGTGGACACTGGGTCCAGCACGCTCCTCATCACCTCGAAGGCTCCCCTATCAGATGCCAAGGGTAGTCCTGGCTCCGAAGAGACCCAAACTGCTCCCGGCACCGACAGAGGAGGCTCCGAGAATGATGTCGAGGCCAAACTAACCAAAGCCGAAGCTCCGAGAGGGACAGCGGGGTCGGACAAGGGTCCGATGCCACTCACCCCCTCGGAGCCGACAATGGAGTCTCGGCGCCCGGAACTCTCCACGGATGGAACCAATGAAGAGGTCAGAGCCAACTACACCGGAGCCGAAGGTGGAAGTATCGGCTCCGTGGGCAAGGTTACGGTTCTGACAAAGTCTGGCTCTGAACTAGAGAGGTGAATCGGAGGAGGAATCGATAGCGGTACCGAAGGAGCCACAGTCTGGTGAGATGGGCTCTTGAGCATTTGGGCTAGTGGCTGAGATTTTATGGGCCTACTGACCACCCTCTCAATGTCGTGGTCGGAGAGCCTGGATGACCTAGATGAGTGAGTCCTATGACTCCGCTCCGATAGGAGAGGGGATCTCGGAGCTGATCGGACGGATTCTAGCGAGGGGGATCTAGAGCGCTTGTGCGCTGGGGTCAGCTCCGATGCTGGTTTCGGAGCGGATACCACTTTGCCCGCCTCGGATCCGGTTGGAACCGATGTCGGAGCCATCTCAATAACGCCAGCCCTCGACTCAGAAGCTGGAGCCGGGGGTTTGACAGTTTTTGAAGACTTCCCCGAGCCAGACTTGGATGGGGAGTCATCGGGCTTTAACAAGCCCCTTAAGATGAGCTTATTGCGCCGCTCCTGCAGGACTCTTGAACTAAACCCGTGACAGATGGAACAAGAGTCCTGCAGGTGTAAAGGCGCTAAGCAATAGACACAAGAAGTGTGACCGTCTGTCAGAGACATTTTCTGACAGCACGAGTCACACTTCTTGAATCCTGAGACCTTAGTGTCTTTGGACATAGTCCTAACAACAACAAACACAGTTATCACAGTCAGTCCACACACACACACACTCAACTTAAAACTAGAAAAGTTTAAGGGAACTGACTAAACCCACACACAGACACTGTAAGGGGTGGGGAAAACTAAGGTAAAGCCCATAGGCCCAAAGATAAAAATTAAGTAAAGAAGGGAAGAAGGGCTACAAAAGGGCTGTAATGAATAAGTAGAATCAGTAGGGACCTAAAAAAAGTGATCTAACTGGAAAAACTACCTGAAAATTAATTTTATAGAAAGAATTCTCTTACTGACCTGAGCCGGTAAAAAAAGGCAACCTCGCAGCGAAGCGGCAAACGAGATCTGGGGAGTTAGCGCATGGTATTGTGGGTTATAGGGCTGCCTTGAGCCGGTAAAAATAGCTCTCGAGCTATAGTATAGGCCGAGTTGGAGCCGAGGATCGGCTCCGAACCCATCCAGCAAGAATGAAGGCGAGAATGACAACTTAACATTTTGTGTTAATCCTTGAATCAGTCTTCCCCTTTCATCACATTTCTTAAGCACCTCAGCCTAGAAGGGCCAAATTACACCTCTTTATCTAAAGGAGAATTTAAAATTTCAGATTTAACATCATCAGGAAGGTTTTGAGAACAAACCCAGGCAAGTCTCCTCAAAACTGAGCATGAAGCAGCAGCTCTGGAAGAATACTCAGTGTCATCATACCTACACTTTAAAAAGAAGTTATGTACTCACCATAACGTTCCATCTGAGTAGTTGTACTTCATTTGTCTTCAACCTGTGGGAATACAGATCCGTATCGGATCTGAGCTGGCAAATATTACTAGCATCACCTCCAAGCTACAGACTCCTCCCCTTACCCATAATACACCTCCACTGCCTTCCATCCCCAGATCGAGTTTGCTAAACTTATACTTAGAACCCGACCTGATAATATACTTGTGACCTATACTGCAGCCCGTAGGCTGATCATGCGCCAGGGTCCAGCGGAAGGAGGGAGGGACGGTTGAAGACAAATGAAGTACAACTACTCAGATTGAACATTATGGTGAGTACATAACTTCTTTATCTGAAGTAGTTTACTGCATTTGGTCTTCAACCTGTGGAACAGAGTCCCCAGCTGCTAAAACTCCTGGGAGGCCCTCATGGAAGGATATTCCGGAGCACCGCAGAACCAAAGGATGCTCTCCTTCTTGAAATCAAATCCAATTTATAATGAGAAATAAATGTATGAGATGAGGACCAAGTAACTGCAGAGCAAATGTCATCCAAAGACACTCTAGACCAGAAAGCCGCAGACATCGCCATGGACCTGGTGGAATGAGCTTTAACCTGACCTGAAGGAGAAATGCCTCTGTCTTTATAGACCTGCAGGATGCATGATGAAATCCATCTAGCTATAGTAACCTTGGAGATAGGTTTCACCAAAAAGGGTTTACAAAAAGAAACAAACGATCACATTTACGGAAATTTTCTGTTCTGTGTAAATAGAATCATAACTGTCTATGAACATCCAACATGTGTAGTTTGTATTCCATTTTGTTTGTAAAATTGGGAAAGAACACAGGCAAATTTATAGCCTGATTGATATTGACTGGTGAAGCCACCTTAGGAAGAAAAGATGGATTGGTCCATAGGAAAACTCTGTCTTTATGAAAAATCATGTATGGAAGTTTGATGGACAAGGCCTGTAATTCTGAAACCCTTCTAGCAGAGGTGATAGCTACCAGAAAGGCTGTTTTCCATGACAAAAATGTTAGATCTGCAGTTGCGGCAGGCTCAAAAGGCGGAGCGACCAGAACTTGAAGAACCATAGTAAGGTCCCACTGGGAAAAGGATCTTTGACCGGAGGGCGTAGCAAAAAAGTGCCTTTGATAAAAGCTTTACACAGTCTGGAAGATGCTAAGGATGCGGAATTCTCACCCACAGTAGAAGAACTAGCTCCATGCTGGAAAATAGCTAGAAAATCAAGAATAGTGGAAATAGTTGCCGTGAAAGGATCTAAACTCCTCTGAGAGGCCCAGAAAGAAAAACGTTTCCACTTGCTGCGATAAACCTTTCTGGTCGAAGACTTATGAGCAGCTACCAAAATAGATCTAACTGAGGAAGACAGTCCGGGAGTCCTAGCAATTACGGGACCTGGAGCAGCCAAGCCGTGAGCTTCAGGCTGTCCAGACTCAGATGAGGCACCTCGAGGGGTATGAAATCAAATCCTGAATGGGATCTAGGATCCAAGGTGAAGCCAGAAGGTGAGACCAAAGGAAGGGAAACCATACCTGGCGAGTCCAGAATGGGGCAATGAGGATCAATTTGCTCCCCATTCGACAGGCTTTCTGCAGAAACCTCGGAACAAGAGGTACTGGCGGGCAATCATACAGAAGACCCGGGGGGCCAAGCATGAACTAGAGCGTCTCTGGAGGACTCCCCTGGCAGAGGGCTCAGATGCACTTCGCATTGGAAGGAGATGCGAAGAGATCGCAGCAAGGTTGACCCCACTCGCTGAAGATCGTTCCGCTACTGACAAATTCAGAGACCACTCGTAAGGCATCAGAATGGTTTGACTTAGCCTGTCTGCTAGGATGCTGGACCATCCCGGAATGTGCGTTGCGATGAGAAAGCGACCAGTGATCGCCCATTCCCACACTCTCATGGCCTCGTGACAAAGGGGAAAAGATCTGGTCCCTCCCTCTTTGTTGATATACCAGACTACTGACATGTTGTCTGACTGAATGGCAATTGTCCCCAGAGGAAGAAAGGCATGAAGGGCCTGCAATGCTAGAAGGACCACCTTCATCTCTAGGACAATGATATGCAAGCTGGTCTCTATGGGAGACCACAGGCCTTGGGCTGTCCTGCCTGAACAATGCCCCCCACCCGAGTTGGGAGGCATCCGTAGTCACTGTGGTTTGGGACGGGGCTGGAACAAAGGGTCGTCCCACCAAAATGTCTGGAGAGCTCATCCACCACATGAGGGACGACTGACACACTCGACTTAGGTGGATAGGATAGGATAAGTCAATGGCAGTTCCAACAGGGACCACTGAACTGCTGGAGTCCACTGAAGAATCCGCATGCGTAGCCGAGCACACGGAAGAAGAGTTATAGTCGCCGCCATCAAGCCTTGGGCCCTCAACACTGATTCCGCCATTGGGCGGTGGGAACGGTAGATCAGGGAGACATGCATCCTGAAGTTTTGAACTCTCTCCTAGGTCAGGAATATTTTGCACTGAAGAGTACCTATCCTGGCCCCAATATAGTCTATCACTTGTACAGGATCTAGGAGAGATTTGGATGTGTTGATTGTGATGCCCAAACTCATGGCAAGTGTCAGAAAGTAATCCCTGCTTTGGGAAAGTAGACGCCTGGTGGGAGCAGTGAGGAGCCAATCGTCCAGGTACGGATAGACCTGAATCCCCTGAAGCCTCAGGTGAGCCGCTACCACCTTCATCACTTTGGTAAATACCCTGGGGGCTGTGGTGAGACCAAAGGGTAGGGCTCAAAATTGATAATGATTGGCTCCTAGCAGGAAGCGAAGGAACCTCCTGGAGCTTCTGTGCATTTTTATGTGATACTAAGCATCCTGGAGGTCTAACGAGCACATCCAGTCACTCTCCTGCTGGTGCGGCATGATGGACTGTAGCGTGACCATCCGGAACTTCTTTTTGGCAACAGACAGGTTCAGGGTAGAGAGGTCCAGAATGGGCCTTAAGTCCCCAGTTTTCTTTGGCACCAAAAAGAATTCAGAGTAGAAGCCCGATCCGGACTGATCTGGGGGGAGGGTTTCGATGGCTCATTTTACTAGCAGCTTGGAAATTACCTGTGCTGCTGCCTCCCTTTGCGTGGGTAGAACGTCCGGGAGGTGTCTGGGAGATATGGGGTAACCCACGATGGGGATAGAATATCCTCTGGACATGATTTGAAGCACCCAGCGGTCCATTGTTATGAACTCCCATGTTGCTGGGTGCAAGGACAATCACCCCCTGACTGCCTCCAGAGTACAGCAGCTGGGCAACCCCTCAGGGTTGCTGTCCAGGTCTGTCCGAGAATGGTTCTCGAGACCCAAAGTTCCATGGACCCCCTCTGCCTCTGGGCCGGCATCGATTCTGTCCCCCTCTACCTCTAGGGGAAGAAGAGCCCTGAGTGTTACGGGAATACTGAGACTTCCGGAACCACATCTTCTTTTGCCCTCTCTGGTTCCGAGAAAAAGACCTTTGAGGGTTAGAGCAGCAGATTCCAATAGCAGACAGTGTCTTCCCATCCTTGTCACTCTGAACTACTGTTTCCTTGATGGTCTTACTGAAAAGTGTAGAGCCATCATAACAGGAATTGACAAAACAGGCCTTAATGGGTTCGGAAAATTGACACAACCTGAGCCAGGCATTACGCCTCATGGACACGCCAGACCCAGCCACCCTAGCCGCTCCTTCCATAGCATGGGAGAGGAGTCGCATGGATATATTTGATATCGCTTTTAGAGTGGCCATTTTCGTGGAGAACAAAGCCTTGCCCTCCTGCGACATGGACTTGGGTGAAGACTCCTCCAGCTCCTTTACTAGGTCGCGTTAGAGTCTAGTGACATGGGTCAGGTAATTCAGCGCCCTGATCAAAAAGGTAGCTGAAGCATACACCTGCTTCCCTAGGAGATCCATCATCCGTGACTCCTGGTCAGGAGGGTGGACCGAGGTACTCTCCTGAGCAAGTTCCTTCTTAGTGGCTGCTGCTACCACCATGGCGTCCACGTCAGTCCTTATTCCAGGAAGGCCTGTCAATGGGTGAGGGCTTAAAATTTTATCAGGTCGCTTGGGGATATGCTTCACAGTGTCCGGTTCCTTCCACGCCCGCGAGGTGATCAAACCCACTAAAGGATCCGAGGGAGAGAACACCCAGGAAGTAGACGGGCCCATGCTGAAAGCTTCCAGGAACACAGACTCATCAGAAGAGGGCTTGGGGGCAGACCAACCTCCCCACTGGCGCAGGATCTCCATGATGTCTCCAAAGAAGACATCCTCGGGAGGTGATCTTGGGGAACCCTCTCCATCATCTAAATCTATGTCCTCAGTGAGGGACCTGGGGGAATCCAAGTGCCTCCTCTTGCACGTATGCTTGCGAGGCACATCTCCAGTGGGGCTTTCAGGGGAGCGCTCGCAACCCAACTGTTCCTCAGGGGGAACCATCTGGGGCTCTTCAAGCATGGGCTGTCCCTCTGTTAAGACAATGGGGACCATAGACAGAGCTGAGGGGGTCTGGGAGGAGTCAGAGAGGGCGGTCATGGGTCTCGATCCGACAGAGAGGACCCTTTCTTCCACATCAAATGGCAAAAGAGAGCGGACCTCCTGGGAAGCTAATAAGGAGGTCCATCTCCCCTGGTCCGACACAAGAATCGGAGCTGGTCCCAAAGTGGACGAAGCTCTGAGGGAGGGGACCTTGCCTGACAATGTCGGAGCCGATAGAAAACGTTTCACTTCCTCAGATCCGACACCCAAGCTTCGGCTCCGAAAACGGCTTGGATCCGAACTGGTCGGATCCGAGATGCTCCAGGCAGCTGTTGGCGTCAAGGAAACAAGTATCATTGGTGCCGACCCCTTGACCAAGGCCAACCTCGGATCTGAGTACTCCAAAGCCGAAGGTCAGATCGGGGAAGGAGAAATGGGGTGAAAGAAAGGAAGCGAGCTCCCCCCTCCAGACCCCCATCTGGATCTGTGTATGGATAAAGCACCTCATCATCTTATCCAGATCCATATCCGATAAGGAGCGGGTTGACCATGATGAGGCCACAGACTCTGACCTGGCGGGTCAGGGAACCGAGGCCCGGGAGACTGGACGTGCCTCCTCCGGCTCCGGGGAGAACCTCGGAGACCGGAGCCGAGGGGAGTTATGGATCTGTGTTGACTTGCTCGGAGAAGCGAGGTCCAGGGACCTCTTCCTCTTTTCTTTCGTCTTTGACTCTCTCTCCCTTTCTCTACCTCTTCTCTGCTCCGCTACCACAGGCTTAGATGCAGGAGTTTGAGTCCCAGCCTGGGTGGGAGGAGAGGCCAGAGGAAAAGAGGGAGAGGCAGTCACAGCAGCAGCTGTAACTGAAGCCGAAGACAGAGGATTGGTTGAAGGAAGAAGACCTTTGAGGGCCAACTTGGCCTTCCTGTCCTTTAAAGCTCGGGGGTTGAACCCCACACAAATGGAGTAATCCACACTAAGGTGGGCCACACCTAAGCACAACACACACAGAGTGTGGCCATCTGCTGGGGAGAGCTTATGGCCACACTCTGTGCAGCACTTAAAGATAAGCTTTTCAGCCATCCTGACAGAAAGAAAGAAAGCCTTAAAAAAGACAGGCAAAAAACTTTCTTAACTCCAGCACACACACACCCACTCACCACACTAGTCTATAGACAACACTGAGGGGAGGGGGCACCACAGAAAAAACTACTCTAACTATTTACCTGATCAGACTAACACTCAACGCCAAAGTGATGGCAGGGGAGAAGGGGTACCTAAACTAACCTAGATCAACGAATGAACATTTTAAACTTACAGTAGTGAAATAACCCACTGTTAGCTGGAGCTCTGAAGACACGATGTATAAGCAAATCGCGGCAAATGAGATCTGGGGATGGAAGGCAGTGGAGGTGTATTATGGGTAAGGGGAGGAGTCTGGAGCTTGGAGCTGATGCTAGTAATATTTGCTGGCTCGGATCCGATATGAATCCGTATTCCCACAGGTTGAAGACCAAATGAAGTAAACTACTTCAGATTTATGTTTAATCACATAAGAAAATGAATTTTTTTCCCTCAGAAAAAGGCAGATTTACCATTACATTCTCCATAGTCTCAAAATATAACAATACAAACTTTAAAATATGAATTTGGCAGTTCAATATCCTAAAAGTGAAAGTAACAGAAAAAACATTTTCTTGACCAACTTATCCACTTGTTTTTTTCCTTGTCAGAAAGAAGGTTAGCAGCAGAAACATGTTTAGCCACCACAGATTTAGAAACAGAAATAACTACTTGATTTACTTTAGGATTAGAAATCAGGTATTTGCGTGTCGTTACCTTATATTCTTGGAAACAGAAGGTTGACTGTCCAGTAAAGTAGCTGCAGTGAGAAAAAAAAAAGTTATGTACTTACCATAATGTTCCATCTGTGTTGTCCATTTTCATTATTCCTCCACTATTGGGTCCAGATCCAATCTTCGGATACGACTCGGCCGTTACTATAGCTTGTGGCCCCTAAAAGCTGTCAAGCTTCTCCCTACCCATAATACATCAACCCCATAACATGCCTCAAATCTTATTTGCTAGATGACACAAGTAAAAAATATTAATATAATACCCCTGACAGAAGAAGCCATTATCTGGGGATCCTATTACCTAATTGGACTTCCAGAAGGTCGAACACCCGAAGTTCAAACCTGGAAGTTCAAAAGGAGAAAATGTCAAAGCCGCGGAAGTCCGAAATCTTTTCCAGGGAAAGGATTCGGTTGGATGTTTCTGTGGCTTCGACATTTTCTCCACATGGTGCGAAGGTTACGGAACAGGTTAAGTTAAGTGTGTGATTGTGACGGACGTTGGGGATAGGGTGCGGGTAAGGTAAGTGTGCGATTGTGACGGACGTTGGGGTTAGGGTGTGGGTAAGGTAAATGTGCGATAATGATGGACTTTAGGGTTAGGGTGCGGGTAAGGTAAGTGTGCAATAGTGATGGACTTTAGGGTTAGGGTGTGGGTAAGGTACGTGTGCGATAGTGACGGACTTTAGGGTTAAGGTGCGGGTAAGGTAAGTGTGCGATAGTGACGGATTTTAGGGTTAGGGCGCAGGTCAGGTAAGTGTGCGATAGTGACGGACTTTAGGGGTAGAGCGCGGGTAAGGTAGGTGTGCGATAGTGACGGACCTTAGGGTTAGGGTTTGGGTTAAAATTAGTGCATAGTTAGTTGTGTATGTAAGGTTTAGTAGGTTTATAAGGTTTTTGGTGTGCTTGTGTTGTGTATGTGTTTTTCGGAACAGCGAATTTTTTTCCTGGGAAAAAAATTCGCTGTTCTGATGATTCAATGTTATTACATTTCGATCTTCCAAGTTCGAACATCTGGTGTTCGGCCTTCTGGAATTTCGATAATGTAATATGAACCCATTATCTGGAGATCAACATAAGGCACAATGGTGTCCTTATAATCTCTTGTCCTTCCAGAAGTCCATCATGACAATAGCTGGTGGCTGGTGGATGGGGGCTTGAAATAGAATGAAAATGCACAACACAGATGGAAAGTCATGGTAAGTACATGACTATCTGATGTTGTCAATTTTCATTCATTCTTCAACTATTGGGACAGAGTCCCGCAGCTACTTGGAATCCGGGCGGACTCTAAGAAAAGATATTCCTGTCCACAGTTGAACCAAAGGCTGCTATTCCCATCGAGACCAGATCTAATTTGTAATGAGTAATAAAGGTATGAGGATTGAGCCAAGTTGCAGCTGCACATATATCATCCATGGAATGCCTAGATAAAAATATTAACAAAGATGCCATGGATCTAGTTGAGTGGGCTCTTAAAGATTTTGGTAATTAGGTACCCAAACCCCATCTTACCAAAGTTAACTTTGTAACTGATTTACCTATTTTGTAGTCTGCAAAGGAAATACATAGTTGATTTGACTTTCTAATTTCTTTTGTTCTATTTAAGTAGAAATGTAATTGTCTATGAATATCAAACAAATGCAGCATATATTCTCCCTTGTTTTCAAATTTTGGAAAGAAGACAGGCAGATTTATGGACTGGTTAATACTGGATTATGACACCATCTTAGGAAGGAAGGGTTAGTTAGTAATGTTACCCTTAAGGTGTTTCATGTATATATGCAAAAACATTTTTTTGATTTTCTGTTCGCATACCCCCTGATTTTATGATGATTGGTAGGACAAAGAACCATGTAAAATTTAAAGCCTTAAACTCTAAGTGACAGCTCAGTGCACTTTAATTCTGAGTTGTTTACATTTTTTTCCAAATTGCACCAACAGAAATGAAATATATTCACAAATCAGTACATAAATGGCAAATATCAGTTTCATGCTGCATCTGAAATGTCTGTTTGTACTTCTGAGCAACACAAATGTCAAACAGTTTAGGAAAAAATAAGCCTAGTAAAAATTAACACATTCATAGGTAGTAAGCTCAAGTTTACATCAGTTCATTTATAGTACTATAGTGCCTTTTTAGTGGTTCTGTGACTTTCTGTCAATGGTGTTCAATGATCTATCAGCTTTCACTGTTCCTCGTTGTGAGTCAGCACTTGACAGAAGTCAGTTGCTAATTTCACTGCTCGTTCGGCACAGTCGTTAACAACTCGCAAAGCTGTAACAGTTTGTTTCGCAATGATAAAGTCAGGCATGTCACTCCATGCTGCAGGATCAGCTGTTAGGAAAGATGGGTTTATGATGACAGCAGTGAACAGATTCATTGATTGTTCTGTCAGATAAGGTCATGCCCTGGAAACTGGCAACAGCTTTTGCATTGACTCTTCTTAGATCTTCCTTACTGGGTGGCTTTTTCAAGGCTTCAATAATGTGCTGTTAATTCCACACTCGATCTGAGAACAAGGACAGTGCTATGAGATCTTCACTCAAATACCAAAGGTGTCCCTTGAGCTTTCGTAAAGCAACTTGAGCCATCTGGTTGTCTATGGCTGTAAAGGACTCCAGTGTCTGCAACAGGCAAAGATCATTGAGTGGAGCATTGCAAGTGCCAGAGGCTGAAAACCATACCTTAATGTACACTGTCACTGTGAAGAGGCAGATTCAGCGAAAAGCATGAATTTCATGTGCAGTTAATCTAAACTGCTCCCTGAAGGAGTAGATTTTAAGGCAGTATATGCCTTTTTCCATCCACCTGGCATGATGGTATGCACCAGGTGGACTGAAAGCAAATGCTTCACCTTGTGGTTTGTCATCGAGAACGAGCAGTGAGAGCTTGAGAAATTCAAGGTAGTCATCACAAGGCAGTGTTTCACACATCAGCTTGTCTCGCAGTAGTGCAACAACCTCACTTCACTTCACAACTAGCCAGTGTTTCTCACAGTCTAACAAGCATCCATTATCTCCAGTTTCCTTAACCAGTGGTGCGTATGCATTCAAGTCAAGAAGTTTCTAGTATTCTTTAAATCTTCTAAAAAATGCTATTTGTGGTCCTGAAGATGGGAAGAACATGTCAAACATTGACATAGAAATAATTTCTAAAATGTGATGTCTGCATGGTAAAAACAAGAGTCGTTTCTCAAATGCTGGCTGAATCACTGTGATGGCCCCTGTGTGCACACCAGCATTGGCACTGGTAGCATTAAAGCACAAACCGGCTAGCCATTCTGGAACACTTGACCAGCTATGCAATGTCTGTACCACTGCTTATCCCATCAGCTCACCAGTGCTTGATGGAAGTTGGAGTATGTCCAGCAGTTTTTCAGTATTTCGACCTGTAACAACAATTGGCATGTAATCAGCAAATTCTCCATCACCTTGAGGTAACAGCTTCCCATCAAAATGTGCTAAAAGGGGTGTTGATGGTTGAAACTGCTTCTTTACTTTCTCAGCAATGGAATGCAGCTTGCCTTGCTCTGTGTATTGAACTTGTGAACATGACCAGATCACTTACATCAATGCCAGCCACTTGCAGCGCCAGTGCAACAATATGCATCGCTTGACGAGTTATTCTTGTGCGGTTCAAGCTGGAAACAAAAAGAGAATCATCCACCAGTCATCATTTTTTAGATACCAATTCAGGCGATCCTGTATCTACTGTGCTCACTTCTTTGACAGGCTGTCTACCAGTTATTAAATTTTGGTGGTATTTTGACATGTTTGCTGCTGCATTATCTTCATCATCATTTTCATGTTCACTACTGTCTTCTGCCTCTGTCAGTTCTCCAGCTTCTCGGTTTCTTTCAGCTGTTCTTTATCTTTGCATTTCATTTCTTCCTGTAGTCGTTTTTCCTGTCTATTCATTTTTTGAATTCAATGTCCTCTCCACCAATTATCATTTTTTCTGTCTGTACGTTGATCTTGTAGAAAATCCCAGTCTTCTTGAGTCTTTATCAATAATTCTGCATCAGCATGCCCCACATCAAAAAGCTTCAAAAGTGCATTGCTAAAATCTGTTTCTAACTGAGACTGTGTATCTGACTGGCGCTTCTTATTCTTCCTGAATCTAGAATGCTTCTCATACAGACTTTTGAGTTTTCCCACTGCATTTGGCTTCTGTGTTGTAGGTATGTTAGCTAACTGGCATAACTGCAGAACTTCATCAACAGCATTTGAACAACTCGCTGAAAGAGTTAACTTGTTGGTTTTAAGATCATAGAACAGTCTGCATAAAACATGACTGTTGGTTGGAAGATGATTTGAGCAAGTTGAGATATTATTTTTATTTATTTATTTTATTTTAGTTTGTTGACCGAGGAAGTTCACTGAGCCAAGAAGAGCCCGTTTTCAGTGGAGACCCAGGGAGAAAAGCTCCATAACAGTAGCAAACATGTATAACAAACAGAGTGTATTACGTATGCAAACAAGTACGAAGAGAATAACATTATATATAGAGTAGTTGTAGTGACAGTGGACATTCTTGAGAGTGATGGGATAACATTATATACAGAGTAGCTGAAGTGACAGAGGACATTCATTCTGTAATCTTTACATTTGTTCAGTAATCTTTATAGAACATATTTACAATGTTTCATAAGATATAAATATAAGTTAGAGATCTAGAGAAAAATGGGGGTAGAAGAGGCTGTCCAGCAGTTGTAGGTAGAGTAGGAGTAGTGGTATGTTAGGAGTGATAGTAAGTGCAGGAAAAAGAAAGGTGAGTGAGGACGGGCTCATGTAGGGGAAGAGCAGTGGCAAATCCATTTAGATGATAGGTAGGAGTGTAGGAGATATTTGAAGTTGGTGTGGTTTGGAGTGTTTCGAAGGGAGGAGAGGAGTGAGGTCCATAATTTGGCAAGGGAGTATGAAAGCAGAAGGTGGCCAGGGGGCCTGGAGGGTTTGTGGATTTGTAGGAGGTTTTGGTTTTCTGATCGGAGTGAGCGGTTTGGAATATAGGGGGTTAAGATGTTGGAGAGAGAGGGACAGTTGGATGGTTTGAATATGAGCTTATGGGCTGTGGTGAGTCTAGGTAGGTTTAGGTAGTTAGGTAGTTCTAGCCATTGTAGAGATTGGAGGGAGGAGCAGTGATGGAAAGAATTCTTGGAGTTGGAGGCAAATTTGTTGATTTTATTGTAGCAGGATTGTAATTTGGATTGTAAGCCAAGTTGGAGGTTAGTGAATAGGGAAGCTCTGTATATGATAGAGGGGAGGAGGTAGGAAGAGGTAAAGGTCTTTCTAGGGGAGGGAGGGAGGTAGCGATTGTGCCTGTACAGGAGTCCTAATTTGGGAGGGGGGGGGTGATGGCTGTTTGAATATGGATGTCAAATTTTAGATGCTCATTAATAATGTTGCCAAGCAACTTGGTATGGGATACTATTTCTATGGGGGTATGATTCTGCTTTAATATGTTAAAGAAGGTATTGTCAAAGGAGGAGATTCTAGAGAGTAAAGATCATTAGTTTAGTTTTGCTTGCGTTTACGACGAGGTGGTTATTGTGCATCCAAGTTTCTGTTTTAGTAAAGGCTGACTGGGTTTTTAGTAGTAGGTCAGAGGGGGAGTCAGCAGTGCAGATGATTGTAGAATTATCTGCATACTGGATTAGGGTGGTATTGGAGATGGTGTGGTGAAAGTTATTGATGAAAATGTTAAAAAGTAGGGGGCCGAGGACTGAACCTTGGGTAACTCCTATGGGTGTGTGTAAGAAGGGGGAGGTTAAAGATTTCCATTTTACAGTTTGCTGTCTTTTGGAGAGGTAGCTAGAGAACCAGGATAAGGTAGAGGGAGATAGGTTAGAGGGGAGAGTTGAGATAGGAGTATGGGGTAGGAGACGGTATCGGAAGCTTTGTATAGGTCTAGGAAAAGGGTAGATACGAGTTTGCCAGAGTCACGGGCATGATTGATGGATTCAAGAAAGAACAGAAGGGCAGTGATGGTACTGTGGCCAGGATGGAAGCCATGTTGGGTGGGGGTGAAGAGGTTATTGTGTGTTAGATATGACATAATTTTTGTGAATGAATACACTTTGCAAGGATTTTCGAGAGTGGGGAAAGGATGGCAATGGGCCTGAAATTGGTGGTGTCAATGTTTTTGCCTCCCTTGAGGAGTGGGATGATGAAAGCATGTTTCCAAATTGAGGGAACACTGGATTCTTGGATGGATCTGTTTATTAAAATGGAGATTGGCAGGGCTATGCTGCCAGCAGATAGTTTGAGAAAGGGGGGGGGGGGCAAGTTGTCTGGTGCAGTACAGCAAGGGTTTAGCTGGAGGAGTTATTTTATTGTGCTTGAGGGGACAGGTAAGTGCTGGCCAACAAGCCAGACATCAGTAGCAGCTCTGGTTGACTTTTTCACTGAGCTCATGGTTCACCATTAGGGGGACTGGGCTCTATCAATTAACATCAACATTGACAGCCACACGTGCAGAAACTATATGAATTGATAAATCATCAAAAAGTAATTAAATACAATGTTTCACTCTGCACAGTGTAAACAGAAAACAGCACAGAATTTTGAACAATGAAAACAGAATTAGTGCACAAGGCTTTGAATAAATAAAGTAGGTTGCAGGAGGTTATGGAAGCTCAAGTAAAACTGACTGGAGATAGATAAATACAACACTGGAATGCAATTAGCGGTACTGGAAACTGTATTTTTTTACATGCTGTGAGCTGTCACTTAATGAAGTCAGACAATTATAATTTTTTGCATATATACATAACTCACCAAATCTCACATTTTAGAAACCTGTGCAAAATGATTAGATTAAAACAATTTGTTTGAAACACCCCAGTTATCCTATCTCTATGGAAAATCAAGTAAGGAGGTTTAGAGGGCAATGCTTGAAGTTCAAAAATTCTTGTGACTGAGGTTATGGCCACTAGAACGATCATTTTCCCGGTCAAAAATTTAAGATCACATTTTGCTACTGGTTCAAAGAAGGCATTAATTAGGGCCTGCGGTAGTAGATTCAAGTCCCATGGTGGAGTAGGATCATTATTAGGTGGTCTCAGTTAAAGAGTACCTTTCAAAAAGGCCTTACAAAGCTTAGCTGAAGCAAGGAAAGCATTCTCAAACCCAATATGGAAGTTAGAGATTGCTGCCAAATGAACTCCAATGGTTGAGGAGCTAGCTCCTTCACTGAAAATCATCACCAAGAACTCAAGGACACTGTACAGGGGCTGAAAAAGTGTTAATGTGTTTCTGATGTGCCCAAAAAATGAACCTTTTTGCATTTACTTCTGTAAAGCTTCCTTGTAGAAGCTTTATGGGAAGATAAAAGTATATGACTGATAGGAGAAGAGAGCATAGGTTGTCTGGCTATTAAAGGAAGTGGAGAAACTACGGTGCCAGATTTAGGTTTGAGATATCCATACGAACCATGCGTGTCTGGTGAGACAGAATCTCTGGAATTGGATCCAGAATCCAAGCAGGATAAAGGTGATGAAGCTGAAGAAAGGGGAACTAAATCTGTCGAGGTCAGTAAGGCGCAATGAGGATGACTTTGCTCGTCAACTTGGCAGCTTTCTGCAGAAATCTGAGGATCAATGTAGTGGGGTGATAAGCATAGAGGAGACTGGGGGCCAATTTTGGAGTACCGCATCCCTCTGTGATTCACCTGTGGAGGGCATCAGGGCAAAGAAGCTGCTGCACGTATTGTTTAGGAGAGAAGCAAAAAGATCGCAGGAAGGCTGACCCCACTGATGGAAAATCATTTATATCATGTTCGTGCTGAGAGACCACACATGAGCTAGTCGGATGGACCTGATCAATTTTTCCACTATCACGTTGAACTTCCCCAGAATGTGCATTGCTATCAGAAAGTGGTTGAATGAGCTCACCTACTGCCATACTGAGGGCTTCTTGATACAAGGGGTAAGACCTGTTTCTTCCTTGTTTGTTGATGTACTAAATGCTGAGATATTATCTGTTTGAATCACAATTGTCCAGAGAGGGAGAGACTCTTGGAAGGCCTGCAATGCTAATAGCACTGCTCTCATTTCCAGGACATTGATATACATGTTGGCCTCTTCGGGGGAGCAACTGTTTTCTCCAGGAAGTGTGGGATGTGTTCGTGGTCACTATGGCTTTGGGTTGAGGGAGAATGAAAGTATGACCTTGTAAAACCTGATCTGATCGAATCTACCACCAAAGGTATTTCTTGCATCCTTGAGTAACTCTTATTTGGATTGACATTTGTTGGCTCTGCCAAGTCTGCTCTTCAAATTTTCCCTTAAGAAAGCTCTACTCTTATAATAATCTAGTCTAATCGCTTTATTATAAGCCTAGCACTTGTTCTCAAAACCTCTCTTCTAAGTAAGCACTCGCTAACTAAAGTAAGCACTACATCCACCTACCTTCTCTGTGAGTACCCACTTCCCTTAAAGGCACAGCACTCCCTTATAATATTCTAGCATGTCGAGTGGTAGATTGCTGGCATCCTCTCTGGTTCAGCTGGTTAATCTGGGAATCTTGAGACAATGCTACAATTGTCTCATGTACACAGACAACCCTCTCCTCCTCCTCCCAACAAACACAAATACATGTGAGAGATGTAACTATATAGCCAAACTGGAGGCTGAACTCTCTCAACTCAGGACTGGCAAGACCAGACAGGAGGAGAAGGTAACCACACACACACCAAACCCAGTCCCACATAGACCTACCACAACTGCAAACCAAACACATAAAAACACAAAGACATACTCAGAGGCTCTAACAAAAAACTTACCAAAACAACAGAGGCTCCCAAAGCAGACACCCAAAAATCCACCACCTCAGAACATAACACATGCATCACATACTTCAATAAATCAGTGTGTCAAACAATCACAGCCCTTAAGGCCAAACACCATGCCTGATACACTAGTAATAGGTGACTCTATAGTCAGACACACTGACGTTCTGCTTACCAGGCTGAACAAGGAGAGGGTAACGGTGAGCTGCTTATTGGGAGCTAGGATCCGCCACATAACACATGCACTCAGGTCACTCCAAAGCAAGTACAAATATGACTCCGTCATTGTCCATGCCGGCGTGAATGACCTGAGACGTACCTTCCTGGACTACATGAAAAGAGACATAGAGGAGCTATCTGATTATGTAGTCCAGGCTGGTATGACCCTGACCCTGAGCAGCATCTTGCCCTCACCAAGAATGATGCCACAATAAAAAGACAAGATGACCAGCTTTAATAATTGGCTCAAATACTGGTGTCATTCTAGGGGGATCCAATGTCTGTCTGCTTGGGATGACATGCTGGACAAGCCACGCTGCTTCGCAAGGGATGGCTTGCATCTGTCACCACTGGGCTTCTGGATATTGGCTAAGGCTCTTGCCTCCCCCATAGTGCCTTTTTTAGGCAAGGCTCAAAAGACAAACCCACCTCCTTAGAAAACAAAAATGGAAAAAAATTAAGGGTAATGCTGCTCAACGCCAGAAGTCTAAATCTCAAGATGCAGGCTCTCGAAGCACTCCTCAGTATGGAGGACATCGATGTCTGTGCAGTAACTGAAACCTGGTTCAAGGCTCCTGAGAGCACCCCAGCGCTACCAGGCTATACCTCGTATAATGCTTTTCGGCCCCAAAACTCAGGCCAAACCAAAAAGGGAGGGGGAGTGTCCATATTCATCAAGGACACCCACACCTCCAGGTTAGTGGCAACACATGAAGCATCAGAGACAATCCAGGTGCAACTAAATGTAGGCAAAACTGCTATACAACTGGTAGCATGTTACAGACCACCCTCCCAATCTCAGGAACCCCACTCAGCCTTCCTGAAGACATTGGAGGATATGAATGTCTCACCAAACACCATCATATTGGGAGACTTCAACTACCCTAACATAGACTGGGTGCATTATTCTAGCCCAAACACCCTAGCCCAAAGGTTCCTGGAATTCATAAACTCAAACGCAATGGAACAGCTAGTCACCTCTCCCACAAGGGGAGATAATATACTAGACCTGATCATCACAAACATGGGGACAAAGTGCTCTACACCGGAAGTATACCCTTCACTAGTGAGATCTGACCACAAACTAATCACCCTGGATATACATATCCCACCTCCACCCCCAACACAAAAGACTACAGTGAAAAACTTCTCAAAAGCCGACTTTACACTTCTTAAAACTGAGATGGTATCCTTTAAGCCCACTGGGACAGTGGAAACCACATCCCACAATGCAGAATCTTTCACAAATGCTTTCTACGGACATCTCCAAGAATGCATGGATCATGCAATCCCAAATAAAACCAAGACCCTCTCCACCAAGGGCAGGCGTCCTGTCTGGTGGACCCCAGCCATAAACCAATTGTATAACAAAAGAAGGAAGCTACTGCACGACAGAGCAAAATCCCATAAAGAGAAGGCATCTCTGATCAGCACTAGTAGAAAGCTACGTTCTCTCATATAAACATCCAAGGCCAACTTTGAGAGAAAAATCGCTATGGACACTAAAGATAACCACAAGGCCTTCTTCAGCTATATTAGAAACCTGCCAGGAAACCCTCAGATATGTTCATAGTTAGTTCACAATGACAAAAAATACACTGAACCCACAGATATTGCCAACATTCTGGCAGACAGGTTCAGTGCAAATTTCTCCCCTCCCTCACACCCAAAAGAAGAAATACTTATCCCAGCTGAATGTAACCTCCCTGTCATCTCAGATGTCCAGGTGAGAACCGCCCTCAGCAAAGCTAAAAACACAGCATCAATGGGACCTGACGATATCCCGGGTTGCGTGCTACGTGAACTCCAAGAGGAGCTAAACCCGCACATAAAAATGCTATTTAACCTTAGCCTTACTACAGGATATGTACCTGAAAACTGGCGTACAGCAACAGTAGTCCCACTCCACAAAGGGGGCACCTCTACTGACCCTGGTAACTACCGCCCCATAAGCTTAACCAGCCTGGTCTGCAAAGCTATGGAAAGAATCATTATGGAACTAATAAACAGAGACATTGGGGACTTACAGACACTTGATCCCACCCAGTTCGGCTTTGTAAAAGGCAGATCCTGCCTTTTAAACCTTGTTTACTTTTTCGAAACAGTCACTAGAGCCATTGACGAGGGCAAAGCAGTCCATACAGCCTACCTGGACTTGGCTAAAGCTTTCGACACAATACCCCACTATGGCATCATAGACAAGCTCAACAGCTTAAATGTAAATCCATATGTCACAAGATGGGTGGCAAACTGGCTAAAGGATAGAACCCATAAAGTCAAAATCGCTGGAGCCATGTCAGACTCAAAGCCAGTGACAAGTGGTGTCCCACAGGGCTCTGTTCTGGGACCCCTCTTGTTCGGCATTTATTTCTCAGATGTGAAAGCAAACATGGGAGGGTTGTGGCTGACAAAGTTCGCAGATGACTGCAAACTAGGCGCCATAGTCGATACACCAGCTGATACACACATCCTACAGAAAGGCCTCACTGAAACGGACAACTGGTGCCGGAGTCATGGCCTTAAACTAAATGCCAAAAAATGTATAGTCATCCCCTTTGTGAAAAACAAAGTGCCCACAAATTATCACATAGGCGGTAACCCACTGAGTACGGAAAAATTAATCAAGAGACCTGGGGACCCAAGTCGATAGTGACCTCTCATTTGACACCCATGTTGCCAAAATGGTTAGAAAGACTTTCTACCTTGCCCACCTTATCATGAAGGGATTCACATCCAGATCAAAGGAAGTCATTGTGTCCCTGTACTCCTCCCTTATCAGGCCCATGATTGAGTACAATGCCCCATTTGGTATGTACCTCACCCGGCACTTGCAACAGCTAGAGAGACCCCAAAAGTACCTCACCAAGAGGATCAAGGGTCTCCAACATATGTCATATGCTGCCAGACTAAAGAAACTCCAACTCTATTCAGTAGCATACCGCCTACTCAGAGGTGATCTGTGCCTGACGTACAAGGCCATGTCCAATCAGGAATTGATGGACATGCTCCACCTCAAAAAATCCAAATCCATCAGAACCACGAGAGCTAAAGATTTGAACCTCAGCACAAATATGAATAGGACATGCTGGAGGGACAGATTCATAACTCAGAGGCTTCCCATACTCTGGAACAGAATCCCAGTTCATGTTAGACAGAGCCCCTCACTGACTCTCTTCAAGAGAAATCTTGACGAGTGGATGGGAGATCGTAGGTTTACCCCAGGGGTCATCTCTGTGTCACTACTAGACAGAGGCACAGTAAACATTCTATTATGTAAGGGGGTCTTCACTGTGTCACTTCTAGACAGAGGCACAGTATTCTAAATCTATTCTGTACACTTTTGTACCATTACATGGGGTGGCAAAAGCCACATCACTATGGCTAGGCTTATAAATGCCCCAGGGCAGATAGCCTAGTACCAAACTATGAAACTATAAAGAATTGACCATTGTGTTGCTAGCATCCATTGAAAAATTCTCATATGAAATCTTGCTAGGGGAGCTAAAACTATGGTGGGTGACATTGACACCAAGGCTTAAAGAATCAACTGGGCTGAAATTTTGGTACTGTGAACAAGTTTCCTGACCTGGAATCTTATAGTCTGAACTCTCGCTAGAGGAAGAAAAGCTATTACTGATACCATGTTGAAAATTGTTCCTATAAACTCCAGTATTTGAGAAGGTTCTAAATGAGATTTGTTGTCATTTATTGTAATCTCTAGAAGGGAGCAAGTTTGGAGTACCTGATCTCTCGCTCTTATGAGTAGATGTCTAAGCGGGGAGGTGGATGAGCCAGTCATCTAGATACAGAAACACTTGGAATCCCTGAAGTCTCAAGTGAGCTGCTACCACTGCCATGCATTTGGTGAACACTATGGGAGCTGTGGTGAGACCAAAGGGTAGAGTTCTGAACTGGTAATGACTGGCTCCCAGCCGGAAGCATAAGTACCTTTTGGACTGCTTGTTCATTTTTATGTGATAGTACCCGTCTTGAATGTTTATTGAGCATATCCAGTCATCCTTACCCAAAAATGGTGAAATGGACTGAACCATGACCATCTGAAACTTTGTGTGTCAAACTGATTTGTTCAAGTTGATTAGATCCAAAATTGGTCTCTAGTCCCCTGTTTTCTTTCGCACTAAAAAGAATCTTGAGTAAATTCTTCCAGATTCTATGTGGCCTGGTGGGACCTCTTGGATGACTTTTTTTCTAGCAGCTTTTGTATTTCCAGTGCTACTGTTTTACTCTGATTGGGGGGAACATCAGGAAACTTGAGTGTGGATGGAGGTGGAAGGGAAATGGGAATTACATAACCTCCAAAAATGATCCTCTGCACCCACATAACTTTTGTGATATCTAGCCAGGTTCTTTGGTGAGGGATAAACGACCCCAGATTGCCTCCAGAGAGGGACAACTGGGCCTCCTTTCAGGAGCGCTGATAGGGTCTGTCAGATAAACAGTCTCTAGACCCTTGATTTTGTGGGCCACCTTTGCCGCATAGGTGGCATCTTCCTTGTGAGTTTCCCCCTCTGCCTCTGGGGGAACTGTCTCAACTTGAATCTTGGAAAGGACCCTGAGATATTTTGAACCACATTTTTTGTCCTCCTCATTGGTTCCTAGAGAAGGTCCTTTGAGGGGTCGAAAAATGTTTTCCCACAACCGAGAGGGTCCTTCCATCCTTTTTTGCACCTGGAGAGTGTGTCCTTCACTTTGGGTCCAAATAAAGAGGTTCCATCAAAGGGGACATTGGCAAAAGAGGACTTAAAGGGCTCTGCAAAGTCACATGAGTGCTTGCAGACATACCTCCTAATGGAAATGTCTATATCTGCTGCCATTGAGGTATCCTCAGCCACATGAGAGATAACGCTCATGGACAAATTTGAAATGGACAGTAGGGTAACCAACTGTGAGGCCACAGAAGCCTGATTCTCAGCAGTAGTGGCCTCTGAAAGAGAATTTGACAGTTCTTTTATCAAATCTCTTTGCAACCTAGTGAAATGTGTCAAGTAGTTCAGAGACCTAAGAGAGAAGGTCACTGAAGCATAGACATGCTTCCCAAATCTGTCCAAAGCCCTAGACTACTTGTTAGGGGGATGGACAGTGGAACATTGTTCCACATGTTCCTTCTTAGTGGCCGCCACCATGACCATGGCATTGACAGGTACTGCCTTACTCCAAAACTCCCTTCCTGCTGGTGGTGCCACAATCCTCTCCTGTCTCTTGGGGATAGGTTCAACCAAATCAGACTCCTTCCATGCCCACTTAGAGATCAAATCAATGAGCTCATCAGTTGGTGGAGTAACCCAGGAGATGCAAGGGCAAGATCCAAATGCTTCCAGGAATACCGATTCTTCCTGAGAAGGACTGTGGAAGGAACAGGCACCCCTTTGTTTAAGGATCTCTAGAATGTCTGCAAATGAGACATCTTTGGGTGGTGATCTTGGGGATCCTTCCCCTTCATCGAAATCAGTATCTTCAGTGATAGATCCCTGCAGAAAATCTAAGTGCTTTCTTTTGCACTTTCTCTTTCAATGTGCTTTCTAGGAGGGATGTTCCAGAGATGGTCATACACTGCTGGGTAGCCTGGAGGGGTTGAGCTGGCTGTCCTGTGGAGTCAAATGTTGAGGCTCAAAGTGCAGAGACATATGAGATCCTGAAGGAAGATCCAAGGGGGGAGAGATGGTCCATCCAGCTGAAGCAGAGAAAACTCTCTCCACTACCTCAAAAGCAGAATGCCTTGGGGAAAATGAAGCCAATGGAGCTGAGAAGCATGCTTCCATCCCACCGGCTCCAACTGCCCTGAGGGCACTCCACCCAAAGCAGAGGTTGGAGCTGAGCTGTCCAAAGCTGAGGCTCCAAGGGGCAGAGGCAGCTAAGAAAACTGTGGAGTCGACTCCAATACCTCGCATATGGCAGGGACGCTATGGCTCTGTGAGTCATCCACCTCCAAATTTGTCAGACCCAGAGTGCTCAGAGAAATCCTTGGATCCAAGGATACAATTATCCTCAGATCTCAGGCAGATGGTCTCTGCAATCTTGGATCCAAGGACTCCAAAATGGACTACTGGATTGGAGAATGAGTCGATAGTGGAGAATTAGAGCAGACCAAGACTTCCTGACCTGAAGGGGTAGGATCTGGGAGAACCCCCATCTGTATCGGTGCTGAGAGAAATCTCCTCATCCTCCTATCCATGTTGGCTTCAGTGAGACTCCTGGAAGAATGAGAGGAGGCTACAAAAGGAGATTTTGAATGCTGTCTTTCCAAAAACGGAGAAGGGACCCTAGAAGGAACGGTCAATGGATGGTGAATACTGAGTTATCAGAAGGAGCTGTGGATTCAAAGAACTCGGATCCAAAGAAGTCTTTGGAAATCCAAGAGCCAGCTTCAATACAGAATCCTTTGGGTACATCCTATGTTTCTTTTTTTTGGAGGTTCTGTCGATGACAGAATGGAAGATCCAGATGGTCTAGAGGACTTTTCTGAAGTCTCCTTAAAAAGTAATTTTAGGGTGTTGAGCCCCAGTAATTGCTTCCGAAAAAGTAGTAGGTAATAATCCTTTCAAGATCAGCTTACTCTTACGATCCGCGATAGCTTGCAGGTTGAAATTTTGACAAATGGAACAATCTATGTCCAGGTGATCTAGGCCCAGACAATACACACACAGTTAATGTGCATCTGAGAGCGGAAGCTTATAACCACATTTCTTACACTTTTTAAACCCCAAAGGGCCTTTTTCAGACATCTGCTAAAGTAGGTATGAAAAAAGGATAGAGAAGAAGAATTTTTTTTTACTAAAAAGGAATACGATAAGGCAGAAAAACAGTATTAACAATGGTACACAAGAGTACACTGAAAGTGTAGTGAGAAAAGTTAAATAGAAAAAGTTAAAAATATAAAGTGGGAAAAAATATGAAAATACCAGCAATGTTATACAAAAGGGATACACTACATGTAAGAATAAATGTAGATAGAGAAAAAAAACAGGAAAAAAACACATCTGAAAATATGCCAGAGAGCTGAGATGCCCAAGTCTATTTTGTAAAAGTAGCAAACGAGATCTGAGGTATTTTAGGTGTTGGTGCATTATGGGTAGGGAGGAATTCGAGAGCTTTTAGGTCACCATGAGCTATAGTAATGGCTGACCTGGATCCAGGGATTGGATCTGGACCCAATAGTTGAGGAATGAATGAAAATTGACAACATCAGATTTATAGTTAGGTACTCACCATAACTCTGCAACTGTATTGTCTGTGTTTGCCCTTCCTCAACTGATGGGTCTCAGATTTAATTTTGGATCTGTTCTCGGCCACTCGACAGACTTTAGGCTCGGTAGCTCAAGCTGTTCCCCTTGCCCATAATCCCTCAACTACTCCTGAAATACCACAGATCAATTTTGCACCATACATTTTTACCGGGGAAAGAGCCCACAATCCTCCTGGACATGGGCAGTCATCACAAAATGTAACCTTGGGTATTGACTAGCATTTCTATGGTATTACATTGAGATGAAACGTTTGGCTTAAAATGACCATTGGGTTGATAGCCTAGTAATCTCCTATGATCCTATTTAGTTATTCACAATGGAAAAATGGAAATAGTAGCCAATAGTAATCTCTGAGTTAAATAATACTGCAGGTGGAAAGTTGAGAAATAGGAAGAATTAGAGAAGAAAAACTGTGGAGCCCACACAGCAGAAACTATTCAGGAATATCCCTCAGATCATACCAGGATCAAGCTAAAAAAGAAGGGAGAATGGTGGGTGGGAGGTTGAGGAAGGATGAAAATAACACAGATGCAGAGTTATGACGATTACAAAACTATAATATTTGATGTTGTCTTTTTTGTCCATTCCTCAGCTGGTGGACAGTGTCCCCAGCTAGAGTAATCTTGGATAGCCCTCAAGGAAGGATATTCCAGAGTAGCAGAGAGCCAAAAGCTACCCTATTTCTTGATAATATATCCAACTTGTAATGAGCTATAAAAGTATGAGTGTTGGACCATGCAGTAGCTGCACAGATGTCATCTACAGATGCTTTAGACTAAAAAATGTGACCGGGTAGAGTCCATTTTAGGATGTTTGGATGATGACAGGCCTTTGCTCTTGTAAATAAAGGTAATACAATCAGTGTGCCATCTGGCTAAAGTCCTTTTTGTCACTGCTGTGCCTAGTTTGACTTTAGAAAAGGATACAAACAATTGTTTTGATTTCCTCACATTTTTAGTTCTCTAAATGTAAAATCTGAGCTGTTTATGAACATCCAGGAAATGAAGCATCAATTCTTCCTTTTTCTGAAAATTTGGAAAGAAGACTGGTAGATTAACTGACTGGGTTTACCTTCTAACACTGCCTTAGGTAGAAAGTAAGAGTAATTCGAAGTGAAACCCTGTCCTTGTGAAACATCAGGTAAGATGGTTGAGAGGAAAGTGCTTGGAGTTTGGATACCCATCTAGCTGAGGTAATAATAACTAGAAAAAGGATTTTCCAAGACAAAAATTTCAACTCTGTCTTTGCTGAGGGTTCAAAGAGAGGAGGGCTGAGTGAGGGCATGAAGAACTAGTTTAAAGTCTCACGGAGATACAGGATATTTGATTGGGGGCTGAAGCAGCATGGCACCCTTAAGAAAGGCATTGCACAATTTTAAAGAAGTTAAGGACTCACAATCTACACCCAGGTGGATGGCAGCCAATTGCATCTTGACAGTCGAAGAACTAGCTCCTTCATTGAAAATGGAAACTAGAAAATCAAGAATAGCTGGGACCTGTGCTGAAAAGGGGTGAAAATGTCTCTGACGGTTCCAAATAGAGAATCTTTTCCATTTACTTTTATAAAGTTTCCTGGTGGAGGCTTTTTGGGATGACATAAGAATGTTAATGAATAGGAGAGGAAAGCCTGGAACTTCTAGCCATCACTGGAAGTAGAGAAACCATGCAGTTAATTTGAGGGATAGTATGTTCAGGTGAGGTAGCCCAGACAGATGTGACAGAAGGTCCTGAAAAGGATCCAACACCCAGGGAGGGTGAAGAAGATGAGGCCAAAGAAAAGGGAACCATACTTGGCGAGTCCAGAATGGAGTAATGAGGATCACCTTGCTCTTCCACTGGAAAGATTTCTGAATAAACTTGGGGATGAGAGGAGTGGGAAGAAAGGAGTTTAACAGACTGGAGGGCCAGTCATGAACTAAAGTGCTTCTCAGTGATTCCCCCTCTGGGGGATTAAGGAAAAGTACCTGCTGCACTTGGTATTGAGGGGAGAGGCAAATAGATCACAGCATGGTTGACCCCAAGAGCAAAAAATCATGTCTGTCACTGACTTGTT
The DNA here is from genome assembly GCF_019279795.1 of Protopterus annectens. NCBI lineage: Eukaryota > Metazoa > Chordata > Ceratodontiformes > Protopteridae > Protopterus > Protopterus annectens. The sequence continues at coordinate 979,960,418 of NC_056739.1, read as the reverse complement.
GAGAGACCAGTCATGAGGAAGTAAAATAGACCCACACAGTTTATCTGCTAGTATGCTGCTTTTCCCTGGAATATGCACTACCAAGAGAAAGCAGTCAGAAGAGATCTCCCATTGCCAAACTCTCATTGCCTCCCTGGGTAAGATCTGATTTCCCCTTGTTTGTTGATGTACCAGACCACCAACATTTTGTCCATCTGAATTGTAACCATCCCTAGATGGAGAAAATTTGTAAACTCCTGCAACACATATAGGATTGCTCTAATTTATAGGACATTGATATGAAGACTGGCCTCTGTCTTGGACCACGTGTCTTGGGCTGTCCTTCCCAAGTAATGCCCCCCCCCCACATTCCAGCTGGGAGGTGTCTGTAATCACTGTGGCCTTGGGAGAAGGAAGTATGAAAGGTGGCCCTGGAAAACTAGCTTTTCATGAACCCACCATGCTGTGTGTCATCTGCAAACACTCATGATGCGAATGGGAGTTGCCATTTTCTGATATTATATTGACCACTGTGTCACTGCGGTCCACTGTAGTACTCTAATTTGAAAACACAAAAGGGAGTAGAACTATGTAGGCTGACATTCAGCCTAATAGTTGGACAAATAACCTGGCTGGAGGTGCACGAAGAGTAAGGATGTGTAATACCTGTTTAATTAACGTCTCCTATCTTGTTTGAGGTAGGCTTGCCACCTGTGATTTGGTATCTAGATGGGTTCCAATGAACTCCAGAGGTTGTGTTGGTTAAAGTTGAGACTTGGAATGGTTTATGGTGATGTCCAGCTGGGAACAGAGATGGAGAAAGTGATCCCTGGCTTGAATTAGTAGAGGCTTGGTGGAAGCAGATAGGAACCAGTCATCTAAATACAGAAACACCTAGAATCCTTGAAGTCTCAGCTGAGCTGCAACCAGTGTTATACACTTTGTGAACACCCATGGGGCTGTGGTGAGACCAAAGAGCAATGATCTGAACTGGAACTGGCTGATTCCCAGACAGAAGTGTATGTATCTCCTGGAGTGCCTGTGTGTTTTGATATGATAGTACGCATCCTGGAAATCTACAGAGTACATCCAATCATACTTCCTTAAAAGAGGCAGGATGGATTAAACCAGGACCATCCAGAACTTTGAGTGCTTCACAAACTGATTTAAATTGCTGAGATCCAAAACTGGTCTGAGATCTGTGGTCATTTTTGTCACCAAAAATAATCTCAAATAAGTTCCAGACCCTTGATGGTCTGGAAGGATGGGTTGGATGGCTCTTTTTTTCAAACAGCTTTTGTATTTCTGTAGCTACAGATTTCCTCAGACTAGGTGGAATTTTGGGAATTCTCCTGTTATACTTTGAAGAAAAAAGGGAAAATGGTATATAATAACCTCTGGATATTATATTCTGCACCCAATAATCTTTGTTAATGGCAATCCAGGCTTGTGGCTACAGGGATAGGCATCCTCTAACTGTCTCCACAGTGCAGCAGTCAGGTAACCATTCAGGGACACTGATAGGGCTTGTCCGAGAAGGAACTTTTGAAGCCCTGATGTTGCAGACTGCCTCTGCCATGAGGATGATGTCTCCCATTAGAATTCCCCCCTCTGCCATGAGGCGATCTTTCTCTATAGGAGTCTTGGGAAGAACCTTGCGACTTTCTAAACCGCAATTTCCTGCCCGCTCTCTGATTTAAGGATAAGATCCTTTGAGGAGTAGAAAAACATTTCCATGGCAGAAAGGGTCTTTCCATCTTACTTGCTCTTGGACAGACTCTCTTTCACCTAGGACCAAATAAGGTGGATCCATCAAAAGGGGCATTGATGAGTGAAGAATTGAAGGGCTCCGCAAAGTCAAAGAGTTGCATCCAAGCATGCTTTCTAATGGTCAAATCTAAACCCATTGCTCTTGCAGCTCCCTCTGAGGCATGAGAAGTCAATATCATGGAAGCATTGGATAAGGACTGGAGGTGGCCAACTGCGAAGAAACTGATTTTTTTATCCTTCAGATAAATGGACCTGGAAAGGGTATTAGAGAACTGTTTGCTGAATTCCCCTGAATGTGCCAAATAATTCACAGACCTGAGGGCAAATGTCACTGATGCAAAGACATGCTTCCCAAACCTGTCCAGTGCCCTAGATTCTCTATTAGGAGGATGGACATAAGAACTATTTTCTGCTAGTTCTTTCCTAGTGGCTGCTGCAACCACCATAGTGTCCAAAGGAGGACCCTTGCTCCAATGACCCTATCTTTAGGTGCAACAAGATACTTGTCCAGGCATATAGAGATGGGTTGTGTGACATCCAGATCCTTCCAAGCTCAGCAGGAGATGAGATCTTCCATCTCATCTGCTGAGAGGATTACCCAAGTTGTAGCTGAGCTGATCTCGAAAGCCTCAAGGAAGACTGACTCTCTTTGGAAGGGGAGGTCAGAAGACCAACCTCCTTTCTGTTTCAGAAGTTGGACCAAAACAGTGTACGTACAGTGAATGACTATCAGAATTCAGGATCTTCTGCCCACAAGCGGAGCACTTTTTAAACCAAGTAGGTTTTTCTGACATCTTTTAAACCCCAAGAATTTACCAACAAATGGCACTAACAACACCTAAATAGTCAAGAAAGAGAAAGAAAATAAATACCAGCAATTGTACTGGAAGATGTACCACAAGGGTAGTAAAATAAAGTGTACAGGCTTAAGGCCAAAATGCCAAAACTAGTGAGGAAACTTGAAAAATTAGCTTTTTTAAGTAAATAGGGAAGGATTATAACACGAAAAGACTTAAAAGAAGAAAAGTACAGAAATATGGAGCTAGAATTAGTACTTATCCCAAAATAATTCACCAAACAAATTGCTTGAGCTAACAGTGACCACATCTGATTGCAAAAGCAGCAAACAAGATCTGAGGTATCTCAGGAGCAGTTGGGGGCTATGGATAAGAGGAGGAGCTTGATCTACGCAACCTAAAGTCTGTCAAGTGGCTGCTGATGGACCTGAGGGTGGATCCGAGACCCATCATTTGAGGAATGAACGAAAAAGTCAACATCAGACCATTCTGTAAAGCAAGCAATACTGAAGGGATATCTGCAGTTTTTGGCATTTGTAACTGTAACAAATCATAATGCATTCTTTATGTCATAGGAATTTTACTCTGACCCCACTGAAAGACTGCTTTCAGCTGAGATAATTTGTCAGGAAATTATATCTTCTTGGGGGGGTAGCATAACATACTTTCATCAGTCATAGTCTTCAGATTGTGAAGACATTCCTGACGCACAATCATCCCCCCTTAATATCTGCTGTTCTGGCTGAACACCCATGTCAGAAAAAGAAGTGACCCTTTTCCTTTTAGTGCCTGAAGAATCTGAAGACACAAAAAAGGCAGAAATAAATTCCTCTGCAAATCCCAGTAAATCAGACTTGTCCATGGAACTAGTGACAGGAGTCTGGACAGTCTTTTTGTCTCACTAAGCACACTTTTACTGACCACTGATTGGTCCTTATCAAGCATACCAATCTCAGATTTAATGTCCTCACTCCTTCCAGATAAAGACTTTTCTCCAACCCTTTCCCCCTGACAAAAGTGTCTGTCCCTTGCCTGATAAGAGCATCTCAACAGCTGCAGAGAATGTGGCTATCCACCAGTACTTGCTGGCTGCAAGTGCTACATCAAGGGAGCCTGGGAAAAGATAAGTGGTCTGAGGAACAACAAATGACCACAGAAGAATTATCCACCAATGGCTAAGGCATAACTAGTCAGTCTGACACCCAAAGACTCCTTAACAATCTTCTTTTTCTTGCATGCTGCAGAAGGTCTGACTGCAGAGACTGAAGGCAACTCCATAGTCAAGCTGAGGAAGGGACATGGAAAAGTGCTGCCTGGATGAGTCGGTAAAATGTAAGGTGCAGAACAAGTGGTGATAAGGTAAGTAAACCACTAACAGTCCCCAACAAGCACAGCATCCTGACCCAAACACACTAACATAAGTTTTTAGTAAGTATTTACGTAAACACTTCCTTAAAATGCCCTGTCAATTAAAAAAAACAACAAAAGAAAAACAGGTTTCCTAGTAAAACACAAAATAACATAAAAAAGTCATTATAAAATAATAAAATAGTGGAAGATTTCCCCATCTCATCTGCCCAGTCTTGTAGGATTGATACTCAACTGACAGTTTCATGGGACCTGCCAAAGTGCTCTCTCACTAGAGACAAAAAACTCCGAAGAGATTTGCACTCTTGTCATTTTACAGCAGCTCTGTATTGAACCCCTGACAAAAGGAGCAGGTGGAAGGTGTCCAAAGCTTTGTAAAGCTGGCTGGCTGTAGGAGGTAAGATCCATATAGCTTAGGCTTCTGCAAAGGTAATCTATATATTGAACATCTGAACATCAGACTTTCTATACCTAACTATGCTCAGGAATGCCCTTACCTGCTTTCTGGTACAGGGTTATGTCATGCCTGCATAGGTTCTACTCTGGCAATCTGTGACCATATCTTGTTACTATTCACTTGATGACCAAGGGAAGATACTTGTGACATTTCCCCCTTAAATCTATTTGCCTTAATGGTTAACTCTGCCTTTTTTAGTCAGCTCAGCAACTCCTTAATATTGTGAACATGTTCCTGCCAAGACTGATTATAGACAGCAATATCCTCAATGTATGAAAGAGTAGAGTCTATGGCTTCTGCCAAGATGTGATCTTCCAGCTTCTGTAAAGCTGATAGGGTACTTTTCAACCCAAAGGGCATTTTGGAAAATTCATAAAACTCAGTCAGGGTGAGAAGAGCTGACTTGCTCTGGGTGTCAAAGGTACATGCGGGTAACCCTTAGGTTAATAGTAATTAGATATCTAGCCTCACCAAGCTACTCCAAAGCCCCATCTGTTCTGGGGAAGTATCACAATCAGACTAATTGTTCCTACTTCATTTGAAATACCCATAGATCTATGCAAGAGGAATAGACACTGGTTGGATCTTCCTATAGTGCCTTCCTCATATGATTGTTTTCATGCCTATTTGGCTTTAATGTCATATACACAAGGTATTCTGCCAGCACTATCACTTCCTATCAGAACATACTGTAAGCTGGGATATCATCAAATGGTGCCATCTGCTTGTCTCTTTGTTTGCTCTTCCCAGTCTAAGTCTAATAGCAAGGTGACCCTCCCATGGCACAAACTAGAATGCACTGCCTGGGAAAGTAAGGTTTCTCTCTAACAACTGCAGGCTTAACAGTAATGATGTCTGATGCAATATCCCAATCATTTATTTTCCATCTACCCAAAAAGGGTACACGCCCTTGTGATAATGTTTGCAAAGCAGTTTCAAGGAAACTCATCATGGCTGCCGTTCCTCATCCTATCACTGTAGACATCGGAACATACATGTCCAACTTAGTTATACTGGAAACATTTAACATTAAGACTTCAGGATTTACTGTAACCAGTGGCTTCTCTCTTTGCATTTGAAACCTTTAGTGATAACTTAGAGAATCTCTCATTTTCTTTATCTCATATGTAGTACTAGGTAAACCTTTCTTGCGCAATTGTGCTCAGATAGCTAGCTAGATGTCACCCCTTTTTATCAGCTCTTCAGCTGAGGTACACACCTATGTGTCAACCAGATTCTTATACTCTCAGGTAAGGTACTGAGTCTCAGGTAGCTCACTTATTACAGGGTTTCACAACAATTCAAAAATACTAACTTGGCATCTACTTATCCACTTACAAAAATAAATTCTTATTTCTGCAAAGAAATCACTGACATTGTCCTCTACCTTTCTCCTGTGTTCTTTAATTTTTTTAAGTTTAAGTTTGAATGTAAGAACATTTAGATAAACATTACTTAATCTTTAAATAGTCAACATTATCACCACTAGATATTTTGCTTACAGCATGCACAGCTTTGCCTGAAAGCAAAATAGTTAAAGCACTGTCCCTGGTTAGTTTGGTGCTGATACCACACATGTTCAAATGCATGAATAAAACTCACACAGTTACCCTATCTTTATGCTGAAGAAACAATTTTTCACTCACCTTAGCATCAGAGGCTGTGTTTTCATTCCTGCTACTCATGTATTTAGTGAAGTATGAACGTTTTTTTATGCCGTTATCCTGTCCCCTGTGCTTCATGCTGATGCATCCTTTCCTCCTCTGTGGCTTCACATTGTTTTGTTCTCTCTGTTTTGATTTTCTGTATAGTTTACTTCAGGTTCTACTCTATTTAGTGAAATGTATTTCAAAATCTGAAAGATTAGTGGGTGTCCATTTTTCTGCATGCTGCATACATATAGCCCCCGCCAAAGTGATTCCAAGTCCAGTGGACTGAACTTTGAATCCACACAAGGCAGATATTAACTCATCCTGATTTAGACCAGTATGTGGAAGTCACTTTGATTTGCACTCTTTAACCAGTTGTGCTATTGACATTTTGGCATATTCTTTAGAGTTCATGTTGCTTGCTTCTTAACTACTGTGACTGAAAAATAAAACAAATCATGTGCAATGGATACTGCTGTACATTTAGCTTGTAGTTGCAAGGGTACACATACTTACCAACTAATATGCCACAGACAGAGGATATGGGCTTAAAAAACAGCTCCCTCAAATTAATATGTGACAACTGGGGGCTATGGTTTTACAGTCTGAATCATTGACTGCCAAATAATATGTAAAAGAGTGATTGGACTTAACAGCACATAGTAAATGCACACTACTGCCTCAGATTATGACCAATACCTGCCATACCTAGATGAGCTTCACACTGAACAGCTGCAGGACAAAGTTACAGTCACTATTTCCTATGATTTCATTCACCCACCCCATTAGAGTAATATCTTCCAGTGCCATTTTGCCAACAGTAACTGAAACCTGCCAAGATAATTTGACAGAGATGACAGAGAAATGAAGAGGTGGAGCCTATCTGTCTCTGTCAGGGAGAGAAGTGAGTACACATGGTCAGAGGAGCATATGCATGGTCATCCTTGGAGCCTGGGAAGGACTGCCTGCAGTGCTCTATAATAGGGGTGGGTCTGCTTGTTGGGAATGCCCCCTTCAGGCATTACATGGGCATGCACACGGTTGCGGGGGCAAAACACACACACACACACACACACACACACACACACACACACACACCACCACCACCACTACTTTTGACTGCTTAAATGATGTTCCCTCTTGTTTGACTCTTATCCCAGTGATGGGAAATGAATGGGCCATATAGATGACAGAAGGACTGATGACTGGCTGGCTGCAGGGGCAAAAAGAGGTGAAAAGGAAAAAAATTGAAGAACTACCTGCAAGCCTGTTCTGACACCGAGTCATATCATGACAGCATGTTTCCAAGTAGATTAGGTGAACAATCATTCCGCAGAAGAAAAATATGAAAATCTATCTCTCACCCTCTCTCTTTACACCTGTAGAAGGTAGTTTAGCAGATTTAATGGAATTCAACCTCTTTGTTTTCTGAGAAGTGGATTCAGATAAGTGTTGAGGAGAATGCCACTTCTTTCATCTTCCTCCTGGGTCCATGATAGGTCGAGTAAAGCTAACAGAGGGACTGATGTCAGTTCCAGACTGAGGCTCCAGTATAGATTAACCAAATGTCAAATAACTCTTGTTAATGGTTCCATATGAAGAATAAAGGAGTGGAAGGAACACAAGTGAAATATAGAAACAGGGTGGATCAACAAGTCACTGACAAGCATGTACACTTTTCAAAGGCAGATTCCCTGGGATACAGCCATAAATCACTGTATTAATCCTGGCTTTGATGGCAACTAAATAGATTATTCTAGAATTTATGGAACTAGCTCCTACTAGTATTATTTTCCTATGCTTTGGTGATGAACATCTTAATGGGCATAGTTATTTGAAAGACTTACATACACACAAACATGTATGTTCTAGTGTTTCTCTGTTTACTTTGGGTAAGTAGACAGGACTATGTAAGATCCTTTACAGCTAATTTAGTTATAAATTAAAAAGAGGAAATCAGAATGGTAACTGAGAAGATGGATCCAGTACACATCTAATTATACAACAATATGTGGAATCAAAGGTAAACAAAAATAAAACATAAGACTAGTGAAATAACGCATACTTGCATTATGAAGAAAACTGCCAAAATAGCAAATAATTTTCCCTGTTTTAGTGCTGTGTTTACTATATTTATTGCCATTGCAACCATTTTTTGCTTCTTTTCTCGGGGAAGGTGAGGAGTATGGAGATTAATTTGTGCTATCACCTTTATTTTTCAGATATTCAAGTACACATTTCAGTACTGTAACACTGTCTGTTTTTATTTTGGCATGCTCTACTATGCTTAAACTGAAACTTGTTAGTGTCATGGCAGTGATAATTTATAAAAAGTAACACAAAAGGTTTTGTCATGAAGCAATACCATCCCAGATATCATGAGAAAGTATCATCCACAGATATTTTAATTAACAACAACAAAAAAAAGAAGTTATGTACTCACCATAACATTCCATGTTTGTTGTCCTTGATCTCGCCTTCCTTCTTGCTAGTTGGGTTCGGAGCCGATCTTCGGCTCTGACTCGGCCGCATTCTAAACCTCAAGAGCTTTCACTGGCTGGAGTCTAGACCCTATCCCAACATGCCTACTGAGAGTTACCCAGATCTCTTTTGTGATAACCCATACACTAGACTATAATGTGCAAATATAGATAGACATGTATATAAACTATACATATGTGTGTGTGTGTGTGTGTGTATATATATATATATATATATATATATATATATATATATATATATATATATATATATATATATATATCCCACTAAGACAGTAGTAGAAGGACTGTAAGTCTATCCAACTTATAAGACAGGAAGGGAATCACAGCCTATGTAGCCAAATGATGGATAATTCCTCTCGATCTTCCAGGAAGGAGAAAGGAGGGTGGGATGCAAGAAGGAAAGCGAGATTAAGGACAACAAACATGGAACGTTATTGTGAGTGCATAACTTCTTTATGTTATGTTGTCCCTGTCTCGCCTTCTTTCTTGTTGGTTGGGACTGTGTCCCCAGCACTTTCTCTTTGGGTGGCTCAACGGAATAGACTCTTCAGGATCGTGCAACCAAAGGATGTCCTGTTCCGGGAGGCCACATCTACTTTGTAATGAGTGATGAAGGTATGGGGATTAACCCACATAGCTGACACACAAATTGAGTCTAAAGGCAGTAGAGGTAGACAAGGCCCTAGTTGAGTGTTCTCGAATTTTTCCTGGCAGCTGCTTGTTCTGCAAATAATAGACATAAGTGATGGTGTATGAAAACCATTTTGATAAAGTTACTTTTGAGACTGAAGTTCCCTTTCTGCTTTCTGAAAAAGATACAAACAATTGGCCAGATTTTTCTGAATTCTTGTGTCCTGTGCAAACAAAAACGTAACTGTCTATGAACATCCAGTTGGTAGAGTTTATATTCTGCCTTGTTGTCATGATTAGGGAAGAATACAGGTAGTTCTATTGATTGATTCAGATTGAACTCTGAGCAAACTTTTGGTAGGAAGGAGATTTGGTTCTGAGAGAAACCCTATCCTTGTAGAAAATTAAGTAAGGGGGATGAATGGATAGAGCTTGTAATTCTGATTCCCTCCTAGCTGAAGTAATGGCAGTCAAGAAAATAGTTTTCCAAGTTAAGAATTTCAGAGAACAAGTAGTAGCCGGTTCGAAAGGGGGAAGAATCAAGGCAGCTAGGACTAAATTTATATCCCAAGGAGGAGGTGGCTCTCTTATTGGGGGTCTGAAGAGGATAGTACCTTTTAGGAAAGCTTTGCATAACCTGTGGGACATAACGTTGGAACACATTTCTCCCACATGAAAGTTGGAAATAGCAACCAGCTGAACTCAAGATAGTTGTTGCTGCTGCTCCTTGGTTAAAGGTTTCAGTGAGAAATTCGAGGATCTTTGAAACAGGTGCAGTAAAAGGGTGAATACTCTTTTTGGCTGCCCAGCAAGAGAATCACTTCCATTTGTTAGCATAGAGTTTCCTTGTTGAGGATTTGTGAGAGGAAATCAAAATATGTTGTACTGCTGGGGAGATGTCAGAAAGCCTGGCTAAGATGGGAAGTGCAGGAACCAAGCTGTCAGCTTGAAGGTCTGTATGGAAGGATGGAGTGTACCCGACTGATGCACTAGAAGATCTGAAACTGGGTCCAGGATCCAAGCCTCCTCCTGGAGATGGGGCCATAGAAAGGGGAACCATAGCTGACAAGGCCAGTAAGGGGCAAAGAGTATTAGTTTGCAACCCAATGATTGTGCTTTCTGAAGAACCTTGGGAATTAGAGGGAATGGGGGAAAAGCATAAAGAAGTCCTGGTGGCCAGTTGTGAACAAGTGCATCTCTGGGTGACTGTCCCAGTGGGGTGGGGGGTGGGGGGGTGGGGACTAGGGCGAAATAGCTGCTGAATTTGGTATTGATGGAGATGGCAAAGAGGTTGCTGCAAGGCTGGCCCCACTTGCAAAAAATTTGGTTTGCAATATCCTGCTTCAGAGACCACTAGTGAGGCATAAGGATAGCCCTGCTTACCTTGTCTGCTATCACGTTGGATTTCCCCAGAATGTGCGTTGCAATCAGAAAGCATTGTGAAGACATTGTCCACTGCCATACTCTTAGAGCCTCTCGACACAAGGGGTAGGATCTGGTTCCACCTTGCTTGTTGATGTGCCACACTACTGACACACTGTCCGTTTGAATTGTGATTGTCCCTGAAGGTAGAGGGACTTGTAGTGCTTGCAACGCCAGAAGGACTGCTATCATCTCTAGGACGTTGATGTGCAAGTGGTATTCATGTTGTTGCCAAATTCCTTGAACAGTCTGTCCCAGATAATGCCCCCGCCCCCCCCCCCCCGGCCTATCTGGGAAGTGTCCATGGTCACTGTGGCTACTGGTTAGGGGAGGATGAACGATCTGCCTATTGTCAGCTGCATAGACATTTTAGGTCCTTCTTGCAGGTCTCCATGATGAGAATTACGTGTGACATGGGTAGATCTTGCATGGACCATTGAGCAAATAGGAGCCAATGTAATATCCTCATGTCGAAACGCGCCAAGGGAACTAGTGTTATTGCTGCTGCCAATGAGCCCAGGATTTTGAGAGCAAATCTTGCCAGAATCTTTTTTCTTTCGATTAAGACTGAAACCTGATGTCAAATGGTAGTCACCCTCTACTGAGGCAATTTTGTTATGATGTCTTTTGAATCTAAATCTGCCCCTATAAAGGCAATATATTGACAGGGCAACAATGCAGACTTTTTGTAGTTTATAGTGATGCCTAGTTGTGAGCAAAGGTGAATTGTGGTGTCCCTTGCCTAAGTTAGTCGATGCTTGGTGGTGGCGGTAAGAAGCCAGTCGTCTAAATATGGAAACACCTGGAATCCTAGCTGCCTCAGATGAGCTGTAACTACTGCCATGCATTTGGTGACCTCCCTGGGGGCTGTGGTAAGACCAAAGGGCAGAGCTCTGAACTGGTAGTGACTGGCTCCCAGCCGGAAGCGTAGATATCTCCTGGATCACCTGTCCATCTTGATATGGTAGTACGCATTCTGGAAATCGATGGCGCACATCCAATTGTCCTTTCCCAAAAAGGGGAGTATGGACTGCAACGTCACCATCTTTGAAGAACTTTGTCTTCTTGACAGACTTGTTGAGTCTGCTGAGATCCAAAATGGGCCTCCAGTCCCCTGTTTTCTTTGGAACTAAAAAGAACCTTGAGTAGGTTCCGGATCTGATTTGATCTGTGGGGACTTCTTGGATGACTCGTTTTTCTAGCAACCTTTGAACTTCTAGGGTTGCTTGTTCCCTTAGACTGGGTGGCAGATCTGGGATAGATTTTTGTTTTCTGGGAACGGGTGGCATGGAGAAAGGAATACTGCACCCCCTGGATATTACGGACTGTATCCATGTGTCTTTTGTGATACTTTGCCAGGCCTCTGGGTACAGTGACAATCTGCCCCTGACTGCCTCCAGAGCTGAACAGGTGGGCCTCCTTTCAGGAGTGGTGGAAGGGCCTACCAGAGAACGTATCTCTGTTGCCCTGACTCTGTGGACCCCCTCTGCCGTGAGGGCAGCATCTCCTATTATTGTTCACCCCTCTGCCCCTGGGGGAAAAGTCACCATGTGCATCAGGCAAAGCTCCCTGGGATTTCCAGAATCACATTTTCCTGTCTTTTTGAGCTTTAAGATAAGGTCTAGTAGACGCAGAGAAACGTACTCCCATGGCAGAGAGAGTTTTGCTGTCTTGCTCGCACCTGGTGACCATCTGTTTTACCTTGGGCCTGAACAACGATGAGTCATCAAATAGGGCATTGGTAAAGGAGGACTTGAAGGGCTCCACAAACTGACAAAGGTGCATCCAGGTATGTCTTCGTAAGACGACTCCTGTGCCTGCTGCCCTGCTTGCTCCATTGGCTACATAGGTGATAAGCCGCATGGAGGAGCTAACTACAGAAGATAAGGTTGCAAGCTGAGAAGCAGCTCTGTCTGCAGCTCCCGCAGCTGTAGGATCCTGTAGTGTATCTCTTAGCTCTTTCAGGAAACCCCTCTGGAGATGGGTAAAATGGGACAAATAATTTAGTGGCCTATGGGTAAAGAACGCTGAAGAAAAGACACACTTCCTGTATCTGTCCATCATATGGGAATCCTTGTTCGGAGGATGGACAGAAGAAGAGGGTTCTACTAATTCCTTCTTTGTGGCTGCCGCAAACACCATAGCATCAACTGGCACGCCCTTAGTCAGGAAAGGTTTGTCTTCCGGTGCAGTGATAAACTTATTGGGCCTCTGTGGAACTGGTTCCATCGATTCTGGACAGCTACACGGCTTTCGACTTACCACACCTAGCAGCAGGTCGAAGGGTGGAGACACCCAAGAGCTGGAGGGTCAGGAACCGAATGCGTCCAGGTACACAGACTCGCCTTCAGAAGGGGAAAGGAATTTCCAGCTACCCCTCTGCTTGAGGATTTCCAGGATGTCTGAAAAAGAGACATCCTCAGAGGGGGACTGTGGGGACCCTTCTGAGTCCTCCAAGTCCATGTCCGATGTCAGGGACTCAGGGGAGTCCAAATGCTTCCTTTTGCAAGTCCTCTTCTGAGGGACCTCCTCTGAGGGGTGCTCTCGAGAGGTTTCGGAAGGGGGGGTCACCTAAAGGGGCATCCTGGGGCATTGGTTCCCCTACACCTGTGGAGGAGGGGTGGTTCGGTGGTGGACACTGGCTCAGAAGAGGAAGGAGCAACCTCAGCCGAGGGTGGAGCGGTCTGAGAAGACAGCACGCTCATCACCTCAAAGGCAGCACGATCATGGACCGACACAGTCTCCGCCTCTGAAAAACCAGGAGATCTCCACTGAACCGAGGGTGATGGCTCTGAGGCCGATGTAGGTGTCGAACTCACCTGCGCTGAAGCTCCGAGTGGGAGAGTAGGATCCGTCAAGGGTCTGATCTCACCCCCCCCCCGGAGCCAACGAGGGAGTGTTGGCCCCCAGATCCCTTGAGAGAAGGTGGTATCGACGGGATCGGAGCTAATGTAGGACCCGAGAGACCCAAGATGGATAGTCGGCTCCACTCCCAGATGGGCTGGGCTCGATAAAATTTTTGCCAAAGCTGGTGTCCTGAGTAGCCTCTTTACCACCCTCTCCACATCGTCATCCAAAAGGCTCTTGGATGATCGAGAGGAATGGGTGGATAATCAGTGACTGCCCACCACAGATTGGAGGAGCGGAGACTGTGGCATGGAATGCACCGGTTCCAAGCAGGGAGACCTGGATCTTTTATGGCTCCAAGACGGTTCTGAAGAAACTGATGGAACCGAAGGAGATAAAGCCTTGTCGGACCCGAGAGCTATTGCATCTGATGAACTTGATGGTTTGTCTTTGCCTTTCGACGTTCCGAAGCCGGAGGCGACGAGGATGCCAATTTGGAAGGTTTGTCATATTTTCCTGCCTGATTCCCTTCCTTCGATGCCCCAAAAGGCCCTTTCAGTAATCTTTTCAAGATTAGCCTGCTCTTGAGCTCCTGCAGGACTTTAGAGCTAAAACCATGACAAATGGAACAAGAGCCCTGCAGGTGAACAGCTCCCAAACAGTATACGCAGCTGGTATGACCATCGGTTAGAAACATCTTTTAGTTGCAGCAATCACACTTCTTGAATCCAGAAGGCTTGGATTCTTTAGAAACTTCCTTGGATATATTTACCACAAAATACAACCTCGATCAACAACAAGATACTATAATAGAGATATAGAGTGGAAAGAGACACTCAGCCAAAAAACAGACAACAAAGAGTTTTTTTTTTTTTGAAAAGGGAAAGAAACAGAAGGAGAGTCTCTAAGTCAAATGACAACTGCTCCAACCGAGGAGATGCCTCTAACTTAAATGGCTAGCTCCTTAGGTAGAGAAGGGAAATAAGATAAAGCCCTCTAAATAGAACGGGATGAAAAGGGGAGAGAAATCCTCTAACTTAAACAGATTCGTAAGTTAGAAAGAAGAGGAAGGGTAGGCCTGAAAGATAAAGAAATGACGGCCTCAACAATAAACAGCAGCTAAGCGGGCGATAGCTAGAGGGATAGACAAACAACAGATTCTACTAACCTACAGAAAAAACTATGCTACCAAATAACACATTTTACAAGAAAATATTAGAAAAAACAATCTAACTTAGCCTGAGCCAGTCGTCAGCAACCTCAAAGCTTCAAGCGGCAAATGAGATCTGAGTAACTCTCGCTAGGCATGTTGGGACAGGGTCTAGCCTCAAGCAGTGGAAGCTCTCGAGCTTTAGAATGCGGCCGAATCAGAGCCGAAGATCAGCTCCGAACCCAACCAGCAAGAAGGAAGACGAGATAGGGACAACATAACATTGAAGTTTTAGAAGCATAGCTCAATTAATCACTTTCAGAAGTTCTATGCAAATATATAAAATCAGCAAAGGAAAACCAAGGCACGGACCAGTCTCAAAAAAATTGCAGATGTTCAAATAAAATGAAACAAAAAGAGAACTTTAATATTAAAGTTCTATTTTTATTTCATTTTATTTGAACGTCTGCAGTTTTTTGAGACTGGACCATACCTTGGTTTTCTTTTGCTGGTTTCATATATTTACATATTTGTATATTTTTCTAAGGAATTCCAACATTCTCGGAGCAGCTTGTTTTATTCTGTGTTTGTTACTTTCAGAAGTTAGTTTCAGTTTTTGGTAGTCATAACAGTTTAAGATTCTAATTTTTATTTATTTATTAGTGCATGTATGGACGTATGTATGTATAGATATTGGTTTATTTATTTTAAAAACAAATCTTACCTTTTGCTGTTCTGGGGCTACATCTGTCTCTGATCTCTTTCTTAGCAAGCTCACACTGCTAGTACCCTGGATCTGAGATTGTGTTGCTTCCTTGCTGTTTCCCTCAGTAATTTGAATAGATGTGTAATGCTGTAGCTGCTTCACACAGCTAGAACAGTGTTCCACCGTCTCCTCTTTAGAATCTCCACTGAATTGCACCCTAAACATGCGGCTCTCATTCTGCAAAACAGAAAATATGCATCTTTAATGAAAATTTGAGAACGCAGCACGGAATGTTTTCTGCATTATGTATTTCTTATTGCAATCTCAAATTCCTTGCTCAATTTGTGAGCTAACATGGAATTCACGTATAGCAAATAGCATGACTGTTTAGTATTCTGAGCACTATTAATATTCCTGGCTATGCACCCCGTCAAGAACTGAACTTAGGTATTCAGAATACAGTTCCAAGTGCTCTCATTGTAAGTTGTGCGCTAACATGTTTTTTTATCCTGATTCTTCTCAAGCTTTTGTGCATCTAAACCAGCTAGGCAAAATCCAGCTCAGAAAAAAATGCATTCAGGGCAGTCATTATGACACAGGCTAATACAGAAATTTGATCCACAATGCTGGCCATTAGGAGTACCTGCAAATCACAGTATTAAGAAAAGAAAAATGTCCCACTTTTTAACAAGCTCAGACAAAAATATGTGCAGCCACAACACAGATACAGCACTGTAATGACATTCTAGAGCTCTTGAGTTCAGTTAATTTCCCAGGACTCTAGAAGCTGCAAACTTTGTACCTCAACTACTTTAGCACACATCACTCATGACTGTTCTACAGCTTTCTCTGTATGTATGTGTATCTCTCTCTTTTTACAAATATATAAACACATACATATATGGTATCTCTAAATAACATAAATAGTGTGCGGCCACGGTGGTGCAGCAGTTAGTGTTGTCGCCTCACAGCAAAAGGTTCTCCGGTTTGATCCTCGGTTGGGGTGTCTTCTGTGCGGAGTCTGCATGTCCTCCCTGCGGTCACGTGGGTTTTCTCCGGGTGCTCCGGTTTCCTCTGACATGCTAAAGGTGGATTGGACACTCTAAATTGGCTCTGGGTGTGCGTATGTGTGCCTCCTGTGGATGGTTGGGTGCCGGGCTGGCAACTTGACACCATAAAACTCTACTGCCAATCATGTGCTGACCCCTAATCAGGAAAAGAACTAAGAAGTGTGAACAAATGATGTAAATAGAACTGCTGAATTCAAAATATGATGTAAATATTGCAAATGAATGCATTAAACTGAAGAGTTGCTTTATATAGTTAAAAATCCTTGTTTATTACGCAGAGATGATTCCTGTATTGTTCAGGTCTTTAGTGGACCAACTGAGTAATTAAATGATGCATGACAGAGAGTGCTGTAGCACTACCACTTTAGAAAAGCTGGCCTCTCTTAGCAGAGTGAGTGCTTAGAAAAAGAAATTATGTACTTGCCATAATGCTCCATCTGTGTTGTCCATCTTCATTTATCCTTGACAAATGGGTTTGTTTCCAATATTGGAACCAACTTGGCCGTTACTACAGCCTGTGAGAACGAAAAACTCTTGAGCTTAAGTGCAATCCAGAACGCTCCTTCCCAAATTACCTCAGATGGAGTTTGCAGATAGAAAAGGACAGAGTATAATCTTAATAACACCTTTATAGAGACCATATCTGGTGCCGTATATGAAAAGATGCATAACTAGGACCATAATTCGTTCCACCAAGAGGCCTGAATGGAAGGGGGATGGAAGGTGGGGAGTCAAGGATAAATGAAGATGGACAATACAGATGGAACATTATGGTAGGTACATAACTTCTTTATCTGATAGGAAGATTTGGTGCAAAAATCCCAAGGGCCTTTTCAGGACATCTGGTGGTGGCTGCCCTTGGGGCAGAGGGGGGAGCGCTAATGGAAGATGCCAGCCCTGGTGCAGGGGATTAACTTCCTCTAGAAAAGGAACTTTTGCTTGTTGCAGTTGTAACCAATGTAACTTCATCATGAATACAAACTGTTTTGAACATCCTGATACAGGTATTAAATATGAATTCAGTCATTATGCTGATTGTAAATCTAGAAATGTGGTTTATTTAGCTCTTTGTCATAAATGCAAGTGTTTCTATGTTGGTAAAACCAATAGAAGACTAAGAGAGCAGGTTAGAGAACACATGTATGTTATTAATAGGGAGAATGAATGTAATGCTTTAGCCAATCACGTCTTGCAAAATGATACGACACACACTTTTAGGTTCATGGTTTTGGAATTCATATATGCTACTGAAAGGCTAGGGAATATTAGCAATTACACGGAAAAAGAAGAAGCAAAATGGATAATTAAGCTGTCTGCTGATAGAGGACATGGCTTAAATGATAGATTTACATTAAAGCCATTCCTTTTGGATAAACCTTTGAGGCACTAAGCATAAACGTTTTAATACTATAGTAGGGCTATACATGTATTTTTGAACCTTTTTTGAGTTAATAGCCCCCTTTTTTATACTTTTATAAATATATGTGTATCTTTTGTGATATCCCAGTCTCTCTCTCTCTCTCTCTATATATATATATATATATATATATATATATATATATATATATATGTTTTTTTCTGTATGTATATATATATATATATATATATATATATATATATATATATATATATATATATATATTTATTTTTTATATAGATATTTTTTATGATAAATATATTTAGTCATATTCCTTCTAGATAAGTAATAGACTGGCATAGAGAGAGACATATATAAGTGAAAACTTTCATTAAAATATGATTTTTAATAATAGAAGAAATTGATTCGATTGGCTCTTATGAAAGTTAATTTGATATTTAAATAGGTTTTTTTGAATACTTGTATTTGTTTTAAGTCTGTTGAACCGTCCAGGGAGACGTGAAAGCGCTTACTCTCATAAATAAAGAGGCCATTTATTTTACATGCAGTTGTGGATTTATGGATATTTGAAGTGATTGTTCATCTGGTTTGCTTCGATTGTCGTGGAGTATTCACCTTTCTCTTTTTTGGCTCATTCCAAGTCATATTTTCCTGGTAAACAGATAATAAAATAAAAATAAATCAACAAATAGGGTGGAAACAAATCTTACCCCCTCTGTCAAGAAGCTGTGAGTGTGATAATGGGCGATATCCTCCAATGGCTTTCTAATAGCAACGCACATCCTGGGGAGCTCAAACTTGATAGCAAACAAACTGAGCAGATGCATTCTCCTGCCTCATGAGTGGTCTCTCAATCCCAGAGTAGCGAAGGAGATTTTCCACCGCTAGGGCCAACCTTGCTGTGACCTCTCTGCATCACCCCAAAACAAGTGCAGAAGCTATTTTGCTCTAATTCCCCCCTCAGTGGGAGTCCCTGAGAGACTGTCTTCTTCACGATTGGCCCTCAGATCTACTCTATGCCTTCCCCTCCTTCCCTCTGATTCCATTCTTCTTAAAGCCAGCAGGTTGAGAAGCAAGGTGATACTCATTGTGCCCTTCTGGTCTTCACAAGTCTTGTTCCCCTTTCTGTGATCTCATCTAATTCATCATCAATTAATTCTGGACCCAGTTACGGATCTTCTATCTCATTCTGAGGGGCTGGTGCACCCTAGTCTTCAGAACCTCAAGATTACAGCTTGGCATTTCCAATTCTGTTAGTCGCAAGGCAGAAGAATTTATCTTCCCCAGTCCAAAAAATTCTACTGGCTTCCCATAGACCTTCCATCAGGAAACTGTATCTAAGCAAGTGGAAAAGATTTTCTTTTTGGGCACATGATAATGGTCTTAACCCTTTTTCTGCACCGACTGAAAATGTTTCAGACTTTTTAGCTATGCTTTTTGATGAAATAGCTTCTGCTTCCACTGTCGAAGTCTAACTGGCTGCAATTTCTAATTTCCACAGTGGCTTCGAAGACCATTTGCTAATTTCCTATAGATTACGTAAAGTGTTCATGAAAGGGGCTTTGCGGTTAAAACCTCAGTTTAAAGACCCTCTAACTCCTTGGGATTTGACCTTGGTATTGCAATCTTTGGTGCTTCCTCCCTTTGAACTGGCGGCTACATGTCACTTGGTTTCTTTCATGGAAAACTACTTTTCTGATCGCCATTACCTTCGCCAGAAGAATTTCTGAACTACAAGCATTATCTTTAAAACTCTCATATTTGCTTTTCCATAAGGATAGGTTTCTCACTAAGGACCAACCCATCCTTTCTCCCTAAAGTGATCTCAGAAAGTGATATTAATCAAACCATTGACCTACCCATTTTCTTTCCTAATTTTTCCAACAAAGGTGAATATTGCTTACATTTGCTGAATTTTCACAGACAATTCTCTTTCTACCTTAGCAGAACTAAAGAATCTAGATAATCGGACCAGTTGTATGCATCTTTCTCCGGTCCATCTCTAGGAAATTCTGTTTCAAAAGTTACCCTATCAAAATGGCTAAGAGACTACATTTCTTTCATTTATAGTAAAAAGAATCTCAAGTTACCAGTGCCAGTGAGAGTGCACTCCACTAGATCAGTAGCCATTTTTGTTGTTTTCCATTCCAAGGCCTTCCATGGATGAAATATGGGCAGCAGCAACCTGGGCTACTCTGCATACCTTTATCACTCATTACAAATTGGATATGGTCTCCTTTGGCTCTATGGTTCTCAGGAATATCCTTCCATAAGGCCACCCAGGATCTAAAGCATCTGGGGACTCTGTCCCAATGGTAAAGGATAAATGAAGATTGACAACATCAGATAAAGAAGTTATGTACTCTCACTATAACATTCCATCTGTGTTGTTGAGCTTCAGTTATCCTTTGCACCCCACTCTCCTTCCCCCTCCTATAGACTTTCTGGAGGCTTAGACGCTTGTCCTGGTAACTGTCAGATTTGACCTTGGATATGGCCTCTTCAATTCTGTTTACAATTTCCTTTGACTTTGTGTATCTGCAAACTTGATCTGAGGTTATATGGAGAGAGGTATTGTGGGTAGAGTCTTAGCTCGAGAGTTTTTGGCTGGTGCCAGCTATGTAATGGCTGAGCCTTTTCCAAGGATTGGAACTGTATCCGAATGGTAAAGGATAAATGAAGATCAACAACAGATGAAACGTTATGGTGAGTACATAATTTCTTTTTTTCTGTGGATGGAGCAGATTTACTGGGCTTTGCTAAGGAGCTGATTTATGCTTTTTCCAAGCCAAGTCAAACCACAGGCAAGAAAATAAAAAGTTCCTTTCTGTTCCGACAAGCCTTTCCAGTCAGAAGACCAGTCAGTGCAGAGTAAGGGTATACTTCAGAGCAATCAGTGCAGTGGGGAGGGATGTACTTCAGAGCAATCAGTGCAGGGGGGAGGAGTGTACTTCAGAGCAGCCAGTGCAGGGAGAGGGGGTGTACTTAAAAGTCCTCTCAATCTGACTGTTCTGATCCAGGAAAAAGCATAATTTCACAATTGAAAATGCCTAAAGCTACACCTATTCCTCCCTCATGTTTTGCCTGCCTTAAAGAATGATGTTATGTTCTCCTGTCTCACCTTCATTCTTACTGGATGGGTTCAGAGCCAATCCTCGGCTCCGACCCGGCCAAATACACTAGCTCGAAGTCTCTAACTTGGCTCATGGCAGAGTAGGTATCCCATCATCCCTATGCTGTGGAACAAAATCCCGGTACATGTGAGGCAGAGCACCTCGCTGGCCTTGTTCAAGAGAAATCTTGACCAATGGATGGGAGATCGCAGATATACCCCAGGAATTACCTCAGTGTCACCTTTATAGAGCATAGTGCACAGCAAAGATGCATAATGGGACCATATAGTTCCCCATAGGCCTAAAGGGGTGGCGTAAGTCAAGGATAAATGAAGATGGACAATACAGATGGAACATTATGGTATGAACCTATGAACCTATCTGATGTTGTCAATATTCATTTAATCCTTGACAAATGGGACAGAGTCCCCAGCTACCTTAGATCTTGGGAGGACTCATGGAAGGATATCCCTGAGCACCACAGAACCAAATGATGCTCTTCCCTTAGAGACCAAAGCCAGTTTGTAATGAGTAACAAAGGTATGTGGGGTAGCCCATGTCGCTGCTGCACAAATATTGTCCATGGAAACCTTTGAATGAAAAACTGCTAAAGTAGCTACGGCTCTAGTAGAATGTGCCCTAACAGACCCAGGTAATTTAAACTTTCCTCTCATTGTATATGAAGGATGTACAATCTTTTAACCATCTAGATAAGGTAACCTTGCAGACTAGTTTACCCATTCTGGTAGTCTATGAACATCTAATAAATGCAAACAGTATTCACCTTTGTTTGAAAACTTGGGAAAGAATACTGGTAAATTGATTGCCCGACTGATATTTGTTTCTGACACCACTTTTGGTAAAAAGGAAGAGTTCATTCTCAAAAAAACTCTGTCTTTGTGAAATATCATACATGGCGATTTGCAAGATAAGGCCTGAATTTCTGAGATTCTTCTAGCAGAAGTAATCACTACCACAAAAATAGTTTTCCAAGAAAAGAATTTCAGGTCACAGTTGGCAGCAGGATCAAATGGGGGATGCGCTATTGTTTGTAAAAAGAAGTTATGTATCCACCATAATGTTCCATTTGTGTTGTTGCCTCTCATTTGCTCTTCAACCTATGTGCTTCGGATCTGAGCATAGGATCCAACTCGGCTACATACCAAAGCTCTAGGCTCTGACATCTGAGCTTCTCCCCTACCCATAATGCTCCTCTCCTCCAAATCTTTCAGATCGAGTTTGCTGCACCATGTTATATCACAAAATCATAATATCATATAAGTAGAAAAAAATCACCTAGAGACAATAGGATAAGTCATACAGGAATACTTCAGGAGCTCAAACAGTAAAGAAGTATCTGTTAGGTCCTTCAAAGGGTACGGCGATGGAGGGAGGGAAGGTTGAAGAGCAAATGAGAGGCAACAACACAGATGGAACGTTATGGTGAGAGTGTAACTTCTTTATCTGATGTTGTTGCCTTCATTTGCTCTTCAACCTATGGGATAGAGTCCCCAGCTACATAAGAACTTGTGCAGCTCTCAAGGAAGAATATTCCAGAGCACAGCAGAACCAAAGGATGTCCTGTTCCTGGAAATAATGTCTAGTTTGCAATGTGAAATAAAGGTATGATGGTTTGACCAAGTAGCGGAGGTGGAAACAGACCTAGTAGACTAGCCCTTTATGCAACATGGTAAGGGGATGCCCTTTGTAAAATACATAAGTGTAATGCAACTAGTAATCCAAAGGGTAACCTTTGAAACCAGTTTACCCAACTTGGACTTGGAAAAAAAATGAAAAGTTGGTCAGATTTCCTCAAAGTTTTGGTTCTATCCAAACAGAAGCGGAGTTGTCTATGTACATCCAACGTATGAAGCAGACACTCTCCCCTGTTTTGAAAATTAGGGAAGAATACAGGCAGATTGATAACTTGGACTGTTAGCCTCAGAAGTGACCTTGGGCAAAAAGGCAGGGTTAGTGTGTAAAGTAACTCTGTCCTTGTGAAAAATCAAATTTGGAGGCTTGCATGACAAAGCCTGTAATTCAGATACTCTTCTGGATGAAGTAACAGCCACCAAAAAGATGGTTTTCCAGGTCAGAAACTTTAAATCCACATTAGCTGAAGGTTCAAGGGGGGGAGACTAAAGCTGGTAAAACCAAGGTGAGATCCCGGGGGAGCTCAGGTTCCTTAATAGGCAGACAAAGCAGAAAGGTACCTTTTAAGAAGGCCTTGCACAATTTGGATGAAGCTAGACAGAAATAATTTTCCCCATATGAAAATTGGAAATGACCACCAGTTGCACTTTCACTGTTGAAAAACTAGCCCGGTTATGAAAAATATATGCCAGGAAGTCCAACACAGCAGGAACCGGGGCTGTGAAAGGATCTAGATTGTTCTGATGAGCCCAAATGGAGAATCTCTTCCCTTTCCTATTGTATAACTTCCTCATGGATGGTTTGTGTGCCGCAATCAAAATTTTTCTAACTAGTGAAGAAAGCCCAGGAGTTCTAGCCATTATTAGACGTGGAGTAACCAAGTGGTTAGTTTCAGGTTCAGATGATCCAGATGGGAGTGTTGTCCCAAGGGATGGGACAACAGATCTGGAGAGACATCCAGAGTCCAAGGTGGACAAACTAGGTGAGACCAAAGAAAAGGAAACCAGACTTGTCGGGGCCAAAAGGGAGCAATGAGGATCACTTGCCACTTCAACCTCTGAGCTTTCTGCAGAAATTTGGGAATGTGCAGAAGAGGGTGACAGGCATAGAGCAGACTGGGGGCCAAGCATGGACTACAACGTCTCTCAGTGACTGTCCCTGAGGAGGGATCAGGGCAAAAAACTCACTGCACTTGGTATTGGAGGAAGATGCAAAAAGATCACAGCAAGGTTGACCCCCATCTCAGGAAGATCATATTTGCCACAGAAGGATTCAGGGACCACTCATGAAGCACCAGAATGTTTCTGCTGAGCCTGTCCAACTTCCCTGGAAGGTGCATTGCTATGAGAAAGCGGTTGGAAGAAATCACCAATTCCCACAACCTCATTGCCTCTTGACATAAGGGGTAAGACCTGGTTCCTCCTTGCTTGTTGATGTACCAGACCACTGACAAGTTGTCTGTCTGAATCGCAACAGTTCCTGTCAGAAGAGAGGAATGAAGGGCTTGCAACGCAAGAAGCACTGCTCTCATCTCAAGAACATTTATATGCAGATTGGTCTCTAGGGGGGACCACTTGCCTTAAACTGTTTGTCCCACATAATGCCCCACACCCGAACTGGGATGCGTCCATGGTCACAGTGGCTGTGGGAGGGGGTGAAATGAACAGGTATCCCTGGAGAAGATTCTTGGATTGGATCCACCATATGAGAAACTGTTTCATGCTTGTTAAATCCTGACTGGGTAATTTATTGGGTAGAGCAGTACCGCTAAGGTTCATTGAAGTACTCTCATGTGAAGGTGAGTTAACAGAACCAGGGTGATTGTGACCACCATGGACCCAAAACCCTTAAGACAAGACTTGCTGGGGGAAAAGGAATATCCATTATCTGTTTGACATGAGCCCTCAAGGTGGAAATTCTGTCCAGAGGCAGAGAACAAATGGTGTCCAGATAGGCTCCAATGAAATCCATCACATGGACCAGTTGAAGATGAGACTTTATCAAGTTGATAGAAATGCCCAGGGTCGAGGCTAAGTGGACTAAGAATTCTCTGGCTTCTAGAAGTTGATGCCTGGTGGGAACAATTAGGAGCCGATCATCTAGGTATGGAAACACCTGGAATCCTTGCAGTCTCAGGTGAGGTGTCACGACTGCCATACATTTGGTGAACACCTTAGGGGCTGTTGTGAGACCAAAGGGCAGTACTCTGAACTGATAATGGTTGGCTCCTAGCCTGAAGTGGAGGAACCTTCTGGAGCACCTGTTCATCTTGACGTGACAGTATGCATCCTGAAGGTCTATAGAGCACATCCAGTTCTCCTTCTGCAGGAAGTGCAGAATGGGCTGTATAATAACCATTTGGAACTTTGAGTGGGGAGATCTAGATGGGTCTGAGGTCCCCCATCTTTTTCGGAACTAAAAAGAATCTGGAGTAGAAGCCTGATCTCATCTGGTCTGGGGAAACACTTTGGATGACTCTTTTTGAGAGCAGCTTTGAAATCTCTAATGCTGCAGCCTCCCACTAATTGGGTGGAACATCGAGGAGGGTTTTGTTTGGAGAGGGTTTCTAGAAAAAAGGTATTGAATATCCATTGGATATAATTTTCAGCACCCTATGATCTTTTGTGATGGCTTTCCAGGCTGTTGGGTGTAAAGATAAACATCCCCCCGGCTGCCTCCAGAGACAAGCAGTTAGACAATCCCTCAGGATCGCTGACTGGGTCTGTCCGAGAAAGAATCTCAAGACCCTTGATTCAATGGACCCCCTCTGCCACAAGAGCGGCATCTGTCATTATAACCATTTCTCCATTTGCCTCTGAGAGGAAGGTCTCCCTGTGAATCCTGAAAAGGACCTTGAGATTTTCGGAACCACAACTTCTTATCTCCATGCTGGTTCCTGGAAAAGGTCCGTTGTGGGATACAGAAGTGGATCCTGATGGCAGACAAGGTCTTTCTGTCGTTTTTACTTTGGGAGAGAGTGTCTTTAACTGCTGAACTGAAGAGAGTCGATCCGTTGAAAGGGGAATTGCTGAAGGACATCTTGTAGGGTTTCAAGAAATCACACAGCTGCACCCAGGCATGGCGTCTGGTAGCAATGCTTGATCTGGTCGCCTGTGAGGCACCTTCTGCAGTATGAGAGATCAACCTCATGGACATGCTAGAAATAGACTGAAGGGTGGCCATTCTGGAGGAAAAGGTCTTCTGATCCTCAGCAGACATGGATCCTGGGACAGAACTAGAGAGTTCCTTAACTAAGCCCCTCTTTGGCCTGGTTACATGTGCCAAGTAGTTCAGCGCTCACAATTTGGAGGCTGCCGAAGTGTAAACCCTCTTCCAGAAAGTGTCCAAAGCCCTAGACTCTTTGTTAGGGGGCTGGACAGTGGAGCTCTGCTGGCCCAGCTCCTTTTTGGTGGTAGCTGCAACCACCATGGCATCAATTGGAACACCCTTAGACCAATGGGGGTGATCAGAAGGGGCACTAAGGATCTTATCGAGCTGCTTGGGGATTGGTTCCACTGCGTCCTGTTTCTTCCATGCACTGTGCAACACATGATCAACAAAGGGGTCTGCAGTGGGGGAATACCCAAGAAGTAGATGGGTCTGACCCAAAAGCTTCCAGAAATACTGATTCCTCTAGGATAGTGCTTTTGGAAGACCAACCACCCTTTTGGCATAGGATTTCCATGATGTCTCTGAAGACGACATCCTCAGGTGGTGATCTGGGGGACCCTGCCCATTCATCGAGATTGGTTTCCTCTGTGAGGGATTCCAAACGGGATTCCAAGTACCTCCTTTTCCACTGGTGCTTCCGAGAGACCTCCTCAGTGGGGTGCTCTGGGGAGGTATCTGAAGACTCTGGGGGTTCCAAGTGGGAAGTAGACTGGAAGTCATTTTGGACAGGCTGTCCTGGAGGAGACAAAATAAATGTCTCAGGCACAAAAACTGCCGGAGGGGGACTGGGCTCCAATGAAGGTAGAGCTGAGACTCTTCTAGGTACAGAGAAAACCCTCTCCACCACTTTGAATGCCAAGGGAGATCAAGATGCCATAGGCACCCCCATCGGAGCTGAAGTCGACGGTGAAGCTCCACGAATTCCAACTGCCCCCAGATCCAAGTGAGGAGATGGAGCCGAGCTATCAAACACCAAAGCTCTTAGGAGAAGAGACAGCTCTGAAAGTTTTGTAGCTGACATCAAGCCCTCTGAACAGATACCAAAACTACAGTGGATATATAAAGTTTACACACCCCTGTTAAAATGCCAAGTTTTTGTGATATAAAAAATGAGACCACAATAAATCATTTCAAAACTTTTCCCACCTTTAATGTGACCTATAACCTGTACAACTGAAGTGAAAAACAAACAAATCTGTTAAGGGAAAAATATAAAAAAATTAAAAAAAACATACAATAAGCTGGTTGCAAAGGTGTGCACATCCTTAAACTAATATTTTTTTGAAGCACCCTTTGATTTAATTACAGCATTCAGTTTTCTTGGGTACACACCTGCCATCAATTAAAGAGACTCTGATTAACCCCAAATAAAGTTCAGCTGTCCTAGTAGGATTTTCCTGACATTTACTCAGTTGCCTGCTACAGCAAAAGCCTTGTTTGCAGACAGCTTACAAAACATCAAAGGGATCTCATTGTTGAAAGGTATCAGTCAGTAAAAGGGTAGAAAAAAACTTTTGGAACAAAACCTTCAGGTGTCTGCTATAAAGCTGAAGATAAAGAGGAATTTCACCTTTCAGCACGACAATGACCCCAAGCATACATCCAAATCAACAAAAGAATGGCTTAACCAGAAGAAAATTAATTCTGGTTGCTATTGGGTTAACCTCAGCATTTTTTCTGGATTTTTGTTTGCCTTCACTGTGTTTGCAGAGGTATTCTGGTTGCTATTGGGCATTTTCTGCATAGAAGAAAATTAATGTTTTGGAATGGCCCAGACCTAAATCCAATAGAAAATTTGTGGGGTGATCTGAAGAGAGCTGTGCACAAGAGATGCCAGCGCAATCTGATAGATTTGGAGTGCTTTTCCAAGGAAGAGTGGGTACCAAGTCAAGATGTGCAATGCTAATAGATTCCTACACAAGAAGACTGAATGCTGTAATTAAATCAAAAGGTGCTTCAACAAAGTATTAGTTTAAGGGTGTGCACACTTATGCAACCAGCTTATTGTATATTTTTTATTTTTTATATTTTTCCCCTAACAGATTTGTTTTTCAATTGAATTGTACAGGTTATAGGTCACATTAAAGGTGGGAAAAGTTTTGAAATGATTTATTGTGGTCTCATATTTTATATCACAAAAACCTGGCATTTTAACAGGGGTGTGTAAACTTTTTATATCCATTGTAAGGCTCAGAGAACCACTCTGCTCTGAAACTGTCAGAGCCAGACAAATCAGGGAGACTGTCGGAGTCGAAGTAACCATACCAGTCGGCTCTGACTCCTCAACTCCAGGAAGGCTCAAACCCGATAACGCTGAAGCCTGAGGTTGGAGCAGAGAAGGAAAGATAGGTGTAAAGGTTGGAATATTGCTTACAGTTCCAGGAGGGGATGCAAAACGCAAGATCCCCAGCTGAATTTGTACCTTGAGGAATTTAACAATCATGCTGTCCACCCCGGCTTCAAGAAAGGCTTCATGAAAATCTAATGGAAGAGGTAAGTGAAGCAGGCCTGGAACTGGCCTATTGGCTGTTGCAGGAGGGGGGACTTGGGTTTGTCTGTCACTGTCTTCAGGGAGAAGCTTCAGCTCTGATGCTGAGGGGTGGCCTGGATGACTATAGGAGCTGAAGTGGACAGCTCTGAAGGTCTGGGAGTCTTTGCGTGAGGTTCCCCCGACTGATGGGATGTACTGGGGGATCTCTTCTGCTCCTTATGTATTTTAGCGGGGCCTTGAGCCCCTGAAGTAAATAGAGTGGCTGAAGATGAACAGCAAGGCAGAAGGCCTTTCAAAATCAATTTGTTGCATCTGTCGATGAGTGCCCGTTGATTAAAGCTAGCACAAATGGAGCAAGCTGAGTCCAGGTGAGCCACAGCAAGGCACACCACATTCAGGGTGAGTATCAGAAAGTGGGATTTTGTGCCCACAAGTGCTACATTTCTCAAAGCCCACGCGTTTGGATTCCGACATTATTAAGTATAACCAACCAGCCCACAGTGTACACGCACTCAACAATAGTTAAGCCAAAACTGAAATAGTACATCTAGAACTATAAAGACAGAAAGTTAAGAAAGTTGTTTTTATATGTGTGTATATATATATATATATATATATATATATATATATATATATATATATATATATATATATATAGGTTTACTATCATCATTTCGAAAATTAAAATAAATAAGGTAGCAATTACCGAACTAATACGTTGAAAGGACACATTTCCGAATGTTCAGAAGGCCGTAAACCTGACGGAAATGTCGAAAACGTCGAATCGCGACATTCCCAGTCGATCAACGTGGAATAACCGAAACAGCGTGAAATACAGGGAAATCGCAAACTCCATGTGTACTGCAACAGGAACGTCACCGCAAACACAACCCCAGTAGCAAAATAGTGATACCCATCCACATACCAAACTACAGAAGAACGAACAAACATCAAATCCACAATAAACACCTGCTACGTTATCCAAGAGCAGGACCATACACAGTGTTTCATAGCAACATTGAATCCACGAACACTTCCCTAGTTTGTGAGATGCGGTATCCATAACGATACCGCACTATGTCCTATTTACATGACATCCAGTAAAAACAACGTACGACTGCTGCAATGGCGACATTACGCAACATAACTTGCTATAACATACTCCATGAGGGGTACCTCCAGCGGAAACGTATTTGCAGTCCCACAACGGATATAGGCAGGAGGATGACGTGATCTCCAATGCTCCGACAGTAGAAGATGTACATAACAGAACGTATCCCTGTATTAGTACTGTCTGCCATCCAGATCTGATGCTGTGTACGGTTGCGTGAACGGCAATTGCACACGACACATATAGTTGTGCCACACAAATATACTAATGTACGGGAAGTAATAGTTAGTAGGTAATGACACAGACCATCCCAAAAGTAGTGAGTCGACGTATGTCCACGAACCCACCCTAGAATGCGATATAGGGAGCATAGACGGACTATATACTGTTAGAGTGGTCATTTCAAAAGGAGCAATGGTGAGCCATTGACTGTACAAAGCCTAAGGGTGTCATTTCGTCACGCTTAGCGATCAGACGTTGGATCATACATTCCTTATCAGTAAGCCTACGTTTCTTCGGAGATGCTGGAACACAGCACAGGTACTTCTGTTTGAGATCCTCTAAATGGTTTTGCTCCAGTGTAATAGCATGTAGGACATCAGTTATATAAAGCTCCTTCTTACCTAACAGGGACCTAAGCCGACGATGCCATCCTTCCACTGCATTCTGGCTCCTAGGGTAGCCCAATGTACACGTGTCGGACTGATTCCAGAATGGAACATCAAATAGAGGTGGTAGTCTGTCCGACGTGGAACCCCTCATCCCATAACGCCGCGGCCTACCTAGTATATAGTTATTTTTAAAGAACTCACATAAGGAGGCGGTTCACCCAGAGCCTGTTCAATTTCCGTGAACGTCTCCAACAGATGTTCTGTACGTATGAAAGCAAGTGAAGGCACCTGTTTACATAACAGCGCAAACTGTGTGTCCGTACCATATGTCTGCGTCAAGTTTAGCTTCTGTATCTGTCGCCATATTATTTGGCACAAATGGAACCAGCATCCCTTTGCAGTACTATTTGGAAGATGTTTCACAATACTATTCACAGCACCCTTTTCAAAGTCGCTTAGTACCATGACTGGTGTCAGGTTAAGGTGGAACTCTGCACATAATGTAAGTAATGTGGTCCAGAACTGATCGTAGCATTCCTCGCACTTTGAGGGTAAGATAGCGTAGACTACAGGCACTACTTTGTTGTTGCTTGAACCATCCAAACTACAATGGACGGAGTATATCTGTTTACACTCCCTAGTACTGATTGGAAAAGTACCGTCGACAAGTATGTATTCCGAACGGCACAGTAGACCGAGATTACTCTCTGTGGTAAGGAGTACAACATCAGTATTTTGGCACTGGAATGCACTGTGTTTCACAATAAAAGTACCCTGTTTCAATGGTATAAGCTCTGGCCTTAAATCCTTCAAACTCGCCAACTGTAGGTGTGGGGCTGTGCTATTCCTACGCCTCACCCTACGTACAGTCTGCTTCAGGGCATCAGTATTTGTCAGTGTGGTAACTATGTCTGTGGAGGTGGTTGCCAAAACCTCAGATACAATTCTGCAAGGGTCCTCCAGGGTTTGTCCAGCACGCCTTTTAATAGCTTCACGTATCCTACTCTGCTCTACCCGAACAACATCTGGTGCATGAAAATGGCCAATACTTTTAAGCAACCTCTCATCATCAGCACATTTCTCTGTTATGCAACGACCCTTACATCTCTGTTTAGCTTTTTCAGTGCAACACCAGTACTTCTTCTCTGAGGTACTCTTTTCCAAGTAGTATTGGTAACCATCAATACATAGTATTGCTCGGCCTTTCTGGGAGGTAATGGTGCCATATAGTGAACCAATCACACCAGGAGAACTCACTGCTGCTTGATCAGACATCGTACGTAAGTTCACCTAGGAAATATTGACAGTAACTGTAGTACTACACATTACCAGCATCACGGCTATGTTACAGAACCTTCCAAACATGCATAGTACGTCACATAGATACCAATCATTACATAGCTAGTACTATACAGACATGCGACCTGTCATGCTTTATATGCGGCATTACTGTACTATGTAGTCCATTCAGTATGTACAAGTACATAAAACAATTGCGGCTATACATTTCTATAACATAATACCACATTCTGCGACACAGTTTACACCGTACTGTACAGGTATAGGCTATTGCCACCAGGTACTCCTCATTGCTCTATACTGGTGTCAGGGGTTAACTACAGACATCCATGCCTACAGCTGACATGGATAGCAGTGCGTACAGATACGTATCATGACCCGCTTATGCAATGTCGAGACAGGAGCACACAACACCTAACTTCTACATGTATAACCATACACTTTCTACAGGACAATGTATCGCTCCGTACTGTAGTTGCATTGTAAATGTTACCGGCGTATGGGTACATATCAGGACTCGACGTCCGAATAGCATATGTTTACTCACCAGTCCGAACCTGTAGACGTATGTCCTTGCTATCGCCGATGTCGGTTAATGGACACCCTGTACACTCTCCAACTCGTACTATATATTTCCAATTACGGACAGTACTCATAATCGCCGAAGTTTACTTTACTTCCGCATGTTGTGGACGACGTTGTTTGTGCGACGCCAACATCATCGTCGCAACAGTTTTGTCGTCATCGGGTTGTGCCCCATTCACATATGCGCCGTTCGTAATGTCGGATTTAGGTGCATGGCGACTATGGAACTTCGACATTCGTGATGTGCAGGATTATGAGCAGTCGACATTGTGAGTGACGACCGACGGAATGCCGGGTATGTAGTCGTCGATAACATGACAGTAAACCATATATATATATATATATATATATATATATATATATATATATATATATAATATATATACACATATACATATATATATATATATATATATATATATAAAACAAGGGATTTGGATGGTGCAGTGGTGCAGCAGTAGTGTTGTCGCCTCACAGCAAGAGGTTGTCTGGTTCAATTCTCAGCTGGGGTGCTTCTGTGCTGAGTCTGTATGTCCTCCCTGCGTTCGTGTGGGTTTCCTCCGGGTGCTCCAGTTTCCTCCCACGGTACAAAGACATACGTCTGGAGCATTTCTCCCAGGGCATCTGCTGAAAACTGGCTTAGTTCCAAGTCGGACTTTCTCTGTAAACAAATGTTAACTAAAATAAATAAATAATATATATATATATATATATATATATATATATATATATATATATATATATATGTGTGTGTATGGACAGCAGGTAGAAAAGGGGATAGGGAGGGGAAGGGAAAACAAGAGGCAAAACTCTACACAAATTTACCGAAAGCAGAAGAAAGGGAAGACTGCCAGATAAGGAAATGCAATTTCTTTAAGAATATTTACAGGTAGACAAAAATAAAATCACTAAATTCAATGAAAAACCCTGAGGAGCTCAGAGTACGAGATACGTGATGCTAAGCAAAGCGCGGCAAATGAGATGAGGGATTTGGAGAAGAAGTGCATTCTGGGTAGGGGAGGAACTCAGATGTCGGAGCCTGGAGCTTTGGTATGCGGCAGAGTCAGAGCCGATGCTCAGATCCGAAACCCATAGGTTGAAGAGCAAATGGAGGCAACAACATCAGATCACTAAGTTTAGGTCCCAAGGTACAGATGGATCCTTATACAACAATTTTAACATCAACATTCCTTTTAATAATGCTTTGCAAAGTTTATGAGAAATTAATGAATATTTTTTGAACCCATTATGAAAATCTGAAATAGCCGCTAGTTGAACCCTGATAGTAAAGGAAGAGACTCCTGTTTCAAAGAGCAACGCTAAAAATTCTAATACATTGCTGATAGGAGTGGAGACAGGGTCAATGTTATTATCTCAAGCCCAGAGGGAACATCTCTTCCATTTAATGTTGTAGTTTTCTGGTGGAAGGCTTATGAGAGGCCAAAAGAATCCTATGACCTGGGAAAGATAGATGATTACACCTGCATATCAATGGAACTGGAGAAGCCAAGCTCTGAGCTTTAGGTTTTGAAGGTTTGGGTGAACTAATCCCTCTGGATGGAATGGAAGACCTGGATCTGGGTCCAGAGTCCATGGTCATTGAATATGATAAGGCAAAGGAAAGGGGAACCAAATCTGTTGAGGCCAGAAGGGAGCAATGAGGATTACCTTGTTCTTCAACCTGATTGCTTTCTTTAGAAATTGAGGAATTAAAGGGATTGGGGGAAAGGCATACTAGAGTCCCTGACTACTGAGTCAACTCTAAGGGGTGAGTTGTCAATATGATAGTTACCAAGGATGGATGACTTCTGAAAGAATACTATTATGCATTTCTTGGCATTTAGTTTTAGACCATGATGCTGACAACAGTTGTTTGTCTGTGTCAGTCCCTCCTAGAGAAAATTTGTGTCAGTGTGAGACTCAATGACAGCTCCTAATTTGCAATCATCTGTAAATTTAGTCAGCCAGAGATCACTGACATTGATCTTGACTTCTGAGAAATAAATGCCAAAAAGGAGCGGTCCAAGGACTGATCCCTGAGGGACTCCACTTGTAACTGGCCTCTTTGTAGAGGTGAACTCCCCGATTCTAACTTCCTGGGCCCTGTCTGTGAGCCAGTTGGCTATCGACTGGGTGACATATGGGTTTGTACCTAACCGCTTGAGTTTGTCAGTAATGCTCGAGTAAGGTATTGTTATTGTGTCAAATGCCTTGGCCAGGTTAAGGTAGGCAGTGTGAATGATTTTCCCCTCATCCATTGCTTTGGTGACCTTCTCAAAGAAGTCCACAAGGTTGAGTAGGCATGATTTGCCCTTTACGAAACCAAACTGGGTTGGGTCCAATGTCTAGAGGTTTAGTAAATCTCTATTAATCATCTCCATGATAATTCTTTCCATGGCTTTACATATAAGACTAGTGAGACTTATGGATCTGTAGTTTCCAGGGTCTGTAGATGGCCCATCTTTGTGCAGAGGGATGACTGTTGCCTTTCTCCATTCATGAGGCACAAAGCCTGTTTGGAGGCTACAGTTAAATAGTAACTCCAGAGGCCCTGATAGGTCATGTTTCATGCTATTTAGAAAACATCCTGGGATATTGTCTGGCCCATTGATGCAGTGTTCTTGGTCTTAGAGAGAGCATTAATGACCGATTCCCTAGTGACTGTAGGGGGGTTATATATGAGGATATTTCCTGAGGGAAGAGTGAGGGGGACAGGGGAGTAAAGTTGGAGATGGATTTACCAGTCAGGAGGCTTGCTATATCTTCTGGCTCAGTATAGGTGGCTCCATTTACAATGAGCTCTGCACACAACTGTGTATTTGCCCTTGAGGCTGTGGACATAGCTAAAGAATGCTTTGTGGTTGTCCTTGGCCTGGGAGGCCAAACTTACCTCAAATTTGGACTTGCTAGACTTTACTTGTCTTCTGAGTTTGTTTAGTTTAATTAGAGTGCTTTTATCCTGCTGAGTGCTGCACCTCTTAATTTTTGTCATGATTTTCTTCCTCCAGTTACACATCCGACTGATTTTGTGATTCCACCAGGGAGGCTTGATTTTTGAGTTAATTTTGTATTTCTTCCTGGTGGTTACAGCTGCCTCTATACAGCCATTAACATCTTGTACTGGGTTTTTGTGAACAGTTCTGCATAGGCAGACATGTTCTCAGGGTTTACAGGGGTTTAAAATTTCGCCATGTTTTCACTTAATAGCAGGAGGTTACCCTTAAAATAGTTCCTGATTATCCCCGGTTTAGCTGGGGGTCCAGGTTTTATTTTTACTTCAAACGGGACCATTTCTGGTCTGACCTTACCAGGGAAGGCATTACAGTAGGAGGTGTGCAGCACTCTCCCATATTAGTGATGACCAGATCCAGTATGGTTGCACCCCTGGTTGGTGTATTAACTATCTGGTCCAGGGAGTTTGCGTTTATAAAATACAGGAATCTCTGTGCATATACGTTTGATGTCATTTAGGATTTCCAGTTAATAGTGTGGTAAGATTCCCAGTTAATAGTGTGGTAAAATACACCCCTGGGATCACTTCATTGGCTCTGCTTGACAGAGAATCAATTAATCAATGGGGAGGCGAAAGCCAACACACTCTGGCTAGGCTTGTAAATGCCCTTGGGCAAATAGCCTAGTACCTACCTATGAACCTATAATTAAGGTCACCCATGAATATGGTACTGGGTTGGATGATTAGTGTTTCTAATAAGTTTAAATACATGGTATGGGTTTCCTAGGTCATAGAGGGGAGCGTACAGCTTGCAAGGAAATGGTATTGGATTTTACCTATGGTGATTTGAACATGGAACAGCTTAAGTGCATTGTCCTGTTTGACCAGCCTTAAAGTATATTTATTTTTGATGTAAACAGAGACACCTCCACCTTTAGTCCCTGTCTGTGAAGTAGCTGGTCTAAATGTGCAGAAGGTATTATAACCCTGCACTGTTGGTGTGCTGTTCGCAGCTTTAAACCACGTCTCTGAGACCGCACAGACATCAGCATTCACTAGGGTAAAAAGAGCTTCCAGGGAGTGGAGTTTTTTGTTTAGGCTCCTAGCATTTAGCAGTAATACCTTTAGATTTTCTTTGCTATGTTAGAAGTGCTTTCAGTTGAGCATTGCCTAAAAAAGGCGCTATAGGGGAAGACGATGTTTTAGCTAATATTCAAAAGCCTAGAGGGGAGAGGTGCAGAACATCCCTGGCAAAGCAGCAAGGTCTGTTGACCATCTCCTTCCATGCTGACAAATATTGCACCCCCTTAGAATGACACCAGAAACTAAGCCAAGTAGCGTTGTCACCTCCCAGTAAGACGCTGACCGGTTCGACTCTCAGCTAGAGTGTCTTCTGCGTGGAGACGTGCGTGAATGGGCATACCTTCGTTGAAGGTTGTGTATTAGGGCTGGCAAATCAGCACGTAAAAATCAACTGCCAATCATTAGCGGACTGGAGTTCCGCTGTAGCGACCCCTAACTGGGAAATGCTGAAAGACACACAAATCATCTTCTGTTCGTACTGTGGCATCATCCTTGGAAAAGGTAAAATGCTGCTCAATGCTAGGCTCATACCAGCTTGTCACACATATTCCGAAAGCTCTGTGATGTCTTTCTTCGTACAGTCTAGGGAGGTACATCTCAGGTCATTTACTCCCACATGGACTATGACTGAGTCATATTAGCAATTGTGATCCAGTGACTTGAGTTCATGTGTAATGTGGCAGATCATAGCCCCTGATAAGCAACTGACTGTGACTCTCTCCTCACTCAGCCTGGTGAGAGGGACATCAGTGTTTCTCACAATGGAGTCTCCAATGACTAGAATGTTGGATTGTGTGGTGACTTGCCTTATGGACTTAGAGGTAGAGCCTCCATGAGATGTAGTTCTGTGTGTTGATGTGGGTGTTGTTTTGAAAGCGTGCGTTTGGCACTGCTGAGGCTATTTCTTATGTGTACTTTGTCTAGGATGTCTTTGTGGTTTACGAAGGTTGCATGTAAGTGCTTTAGTATATGTGGGCCTACATGTCTGCTTTGAGTTGTGCGTGATGGGTGCAGCATGTGTACTACTGACAACCTTATTGACATTAGGAGTAGTTTTATGTGAGAGCTTTGCCTCCAGTGACATTGTGTAAATACATCTCTCACATACCGTATCAGTTTGTTTGAGAATTAACTGGTTGTCAGAAACATGAGGAAATTTTTACATTGCCTCAGGATGCCCATATCCACCAAGCCGGTAACTGAGAAAGTAGGAAAATCCATATCAATGGCAACAGACCCTTTTTTATCGATTAGACTGTTGGAGTGAGAATATCAATCACTGTCCACTGTCAGGAGTATCTGGTTTGCAACTATGTGGATATTGCTTGTCACTGCAAACTAGTTGCCCTGTGTGCAACTAGATATTGGAGAAATTTCAATTGTGCTTTTACAGGAAAAATGTCAATCAAGGTGTCTGAGTCTGTACAGAGCACTGCCAAACACTTGAAGGGAAACTTATACGTACACCCTGAAAATTTAAGGATGAAGTATTTAGGCAGATATTCTGAACTTAGAAAGAAATGAACCATCACTTACTGAAAACAAAGAATTAGCATGTCAAGAATGATGAAAAGAGGGAAGTTGCACAAATGGCTACTGCCTGGCTATTACTAATGCTGGTCTCACCACAGCTTCACTCTGTTGGGATACAATACTCCTTTGCATCTTCTCTCACCAGAAGCAATATGTTGGCACCAATCCCATGAAGACAAGCAGGACACAGCCTATTTGATGATCCACAGTCTTGTCCCAAATGATGCAAGGGTCTCTAGGCTTGTAGCCTTTTTCTGGTAGATGCCTCAAATAGCAACCAGACCAATCAGGTATGTCAAGCACAGACACTCACTCTGCAACCAGAAAGAGTCAGGAATCAATGCACTCACCAGGATCAGAATATAAGCACAGATTCCAAGCTGTCACCTATAAAGCAGTTATTAGGCTTTCTGGTGATCAGCAGTCACCAGAAAATAATGTCACTGTACTCCTTCTCTTACCTGGAGAAAACAGAAACACTAGTCCCAATATGACTACTGAGAGGCAGAATGTGGGTTCTCCAGTAACTGGTGGTCTTACAATAGATGCTTAAAGGTAAGATGAAAAAATGGTTTATCCTAAACACTGCAGTGTGCACTAAGCAGTTCGATATGAAAATGGGTAACTTGTCTAAAAAGTTAAGTTTTAGTGGAGAGCCACTATTTTTAAAAGGGCAAGATAGACTGAAAGGGGGTGGGCACTTTT
Organism: Protopterus annectens; assembly: GCF_019279795.1. Classification (NCBI taxonomy): domain Eukaryota; kingdom Metazoa; phylum Chordata; order Ceratodontiformes; family Protopteridae; genus Protopterus; species Protopterus annectens. The sequence goes on along the minus strand of NC_056739.1, from coordinate 979,922,383 downwards.
GTATTCTGGTACTATGGAATACAGTAGGATGGCCAATAAATTTAAATAGTTGAAGGGGAGTGATTTCACAAAATGATAATTTTGTGCTTACTCACACCAGCCAGTAAAAGCAGAGATATATGGTCAAATTAACATAAGGGACAGGCAACTAGAAATACAGCAGTGTTTAAGAACACAACAGTAAAAGGGTGGCAGGGTGGGAAAAATTATTTCTGACTCACATTAGACAGAGCTCCGGTCTTTTTTCAAGTTTTAATATGCAGTTAAAAGCAGAATATAAGTAAAACTCAGTGTAAAGAAAACAAATTGCAGTATACAAAAATAGAAAAAGGCAATAAAGTAATACAAAACACAAGAAATAAAAAGAAAATAAGAAGTTATGTACTCACCATAATGTTCCATCTGAGTAGGTGGCTTCACTTGTCTGCAACCTTTGGGTCTTGGATCTGATATCGGATCCGAGACTGCAACTTATTATACAACTATGGATCCGAGCTCCTAGCTCCTCCCCTCACCCATAATCCCCTGCCAACCCCAGATCAAATGACCTCAGATCAAGCTTGCCCTCCTACATATACCTGGAAAGGTATCCCAACAGGAAAAAGCAGGATAATACAAACAAAACTAACTCTTCTGAAGGCCAGGGGGAAGGAGGGGGGATGGTTGCAGACAAATGAAGCCACCTACTCAGATGGAACGTTATGGTGAGTACATAACTTCTTAATCTGGAGTAGGGACTTTATTTATCAGCAACCTTTGGGACAGAGTCCCCAGCTACCTGAATCTTGGGCGGCCATCATGGAAGGATGTTCCGGAGCACCGTGGAGCCAAAGGATGCTCTCCCTCTGGAAATGACGTCCAGTTTGTAGTGGTTGATAAAGGTATGAGATGAGGCCCAAGTGGCTGCCGAGCAAATATCATCCAAGGGAACTCTAGATCTAAAGGCAGCAGAAGTAGATATGGAGCGAGTGGAATGTGCATGGACTCCCTGAGGTGCGGGCCTCCCAGAAGCTTCATAAGCTAGAAGAATATATTGGGAAATCCAGCGTGATAAGGTGACCTTCGAAACGGCTTTACCCAAACTGAATTTGGCAAAGGAAATGAACAGCTGATCGGATTGTCTGTGACCAGCAGTCCTATGAATATAGAAACGCAGCTGCCTGTGCACATCTAAAGAATGCAGCTTGTACGCTCCTTTATTTTGATAATTAGGAAAGAAAACTGGTAGGTTGATGGACTGATTGATATTGGTTTCTGAGGCCACCTTGGGTAGGAAGGAGGGATTGGTCCTGAGGTACACTCTATCCTGATGAAAAAACAAGTAAGGGGGTTTCACGGAAAGAGCTTGAAGTTCCGAAACTCTTTTCGTTGAAGTGATGGCTACCAGGAATGCTGTTTTCCAAGACAGATATTTAAGTTTGACCGAGGCAGCTGGTTCAAAGGGAGAAGCAGTCAAGGCTTGAAGAACTAGTGATAGATCCCAAGGGGGTACGGCTTCTTTGATAGAGGGCCTGAGCAGAAAAGTACCCTTGAGGAAGGTTTTACATAGTTTAGCTGACATCAAAGGACCTGTCTCATGTCCCACATGGTAATGGGAGATGGCTGCCAATTGTACCTTGACTGTCGAACAGCTAGCCCCTTGCTGAAAAAGTCCGGTGAGGAAGTCCAACACGGACGTTAACGGAGCAGTGAAGGGGTCCAAATTATGATGTTCTGCCCAGACGGAAAAGCGCCTCCATTTACTGCGGTAAACTTTCCTGGTGGAAGGTTTATGCGCTGCCACCAAGATGGCTTTGACTGGTGAAGAGATGCCAGGAGTCCTGACTAAGAGTGGAACTGGAGCAACCAAGCTGTCAGCTTCAGGTTGTCCAGATTCGGGGTCGGTAAGCCTGATGGATGGGATATAGGATCCGGGCTGGGATCCAGAATCCAGGGAGGATTCACCAAGTTAGACCACAGGTAAGGAAACCAAGTTTGCCGAGGCCAGAATGGGGCAATGAGGATCATTCTGCTCCCCAACCAAGAGGCTTTCTGTAAGAGTTTTAGCATCAGGGGTAGAGGAGGATAGGCATAAAGTAGACCGGGCGGCCAAGCATGCACTAGAGCGTCTCTCGGGGCTTCCCCTGGTGGGGGAATCAGAGTGAAGAAGCTGTCGCATTTCGTATTTGAGGGAGAGGCAAAGAGATCGCAGCAGGGTTGCCTCCATTTTGCAAATATCCGCTTCGCTGCTCGGGAGATGAGAGACCACTTGTAAGGGGAAAGAATGGTGCGGCTGAGTTTGTCCGCCAGAATGTTGGCGCGTCCCGGAATGTGTGTTGCGATCAGAAAGCGATTGGTGGAGATCGCCCATTCCCACACCCTCATGGCCTCTCGGTAGAGAGGGTAAGACCTGCTTCCCCCCTGTTTGTTGATGTACCGGACAACTGACATGTTGTCCATCTGTATCGCAATAGTTCCTATGGGGAGAAGGTTCTGAAGTGCTTGCAATGCTAACAGCACCGCCCTCATCTCCAGAATACTGATATGCAGGGAGGTCTCTGTGTCGTTCCACGTGCCTTGGACTGTTCTGCCTGAGCAATGCCCCCCCCCCACCCGAGGCGAGAAGCATCCGTGGTCACCGTGACGAGAGGAGGTGGAGCGCAGAAGGGTCGGCCTGTATGGAGGTATGGGGACTGGAGCCACCATAACAGGGCCCTCCTGCAAGCTTTGCTGATAGAGATAGGGTGATTAAGGGGAAGAAGCTGAAAGGACCATTGTACTTGGAGGGTCCACTGTAGTACCCTCATATTTAGACGAGCGCATGGAAGAAGCGTTATTGCCGCTGCCATGGAGCCCAGCGCCCTCAGGACCAATTCCACCGGTGGAGCTTCTGATTGGAGGATGGCCCGCACATGAAGTCTCAGATTCTGTAGTCGTTCTGAAGTGAGGTAGGCTCACAGACTTCTCGTATCCAATCTGGCCCCTATGAACTCTATCACTTGTGTCAGAGCAAGGGAGGATTTGTCCATATTGATTGTGATGCCTAACTGGGGGGCTAGGCGGAGAAAAAAGTCTCTGGCTGAGCAGAGTAGAGGCATTGATGGGGCGGTCAGGAGCCAGTCATCCAGGTACGGGAAGACCTGCATTCCTGGAGTCTCAGGTGGGCCTCTATCACTGCTAAAACTTTGGTGAACACCCTGGGGGGCTGTGGTGAGGCCAAAGGGAAGGACCCTGAACTGATAGTGGCTGGCTCCCAGCCGGAAGCGGAGAAACCTCCTGGATCGTCTGTCCATTAAAATGTGGTAGTACGCATCCTTGAGGTCTATTGAGCACATCCAGTCGTTCTCCCACAAGAGGGGGAGAATGGATTGAAGAGTGACCATTCGGAATTTTTCCTTGGTTACCGACAGGTTCAAGAGGGAAAGGTCTAGACTTGGTCTCAAGTCCCCCGTCTTTTTTGGCGCCAGAAAGAACCTGGAGTAAAACCCTAATCCGAGCTGGTCTGGGGGGGGGGGGTTGGATGGCTCTTTTTTCTAGCAGCTGCTGGATTTCTGCAGCTGCAGCCTCCCTCTGACTGGGTGGTACATCGGGGAGGTTCCTGAGTCTGGAGACATGTTGCATTGGGATTTTGTATCCTCTGGATATGTTCATTTTTATGTGGTAATATGCATCCTGGAGACCTATCAAGCACATCCAATTGTCTTTCCCTAAAAATGGGAGACTAGACTGAACCATGATCATCTGGAATTTTGTCTGTCAAACAGATTTGCGCAAAACATTTAAATACAAATTTGGTCTCCAGTCCCCTGTTTTTTAGGCACTAAAAAGAATCTTAAATAAATTCCATATTCTTTTTGATCTGGCAGGACCTCTTGGACGACTCTTTTTTTTTTTTCTTCTTTCAGTTTTTGTATTTCTAATACTGCTAGTTCCGGCTGACTGGGTGGAACATTGGGGATATTCTTGCAATTGTGGGGAGGTAGAAAGAAGGGTATGGTGTAGCCTCTGGTTATAATCCTCTGCACCCAAATATCCAAAGTTATCTGAAGCCATGCTTGTCGGTGCAGGGATAAACTCCGCCGACTGCCTCCAGAGGAAGGCAATTGGGCCTCCTTTCTGGACCACTGATAGGGTTTACCAGGAAAAGTATCCCTGGAACCCTGATTTTGTGGGCCACCTCTGCCACGTGGATGGCATCTATTATAGCTCTCCCTCTGCCCCTGGCAGAGTCACTGCAACGTGTGTCCTAGAAAGGCTCTTGGGACTTTTTGAACTACATTTTCCTGCTCTCTGGTTCTTTGAAAAGGACAGTTGAGGAGTAAAAAAACATATTCCCACTATAGAAAGGGTCTTTCCATCCTTTTCACACTTGGACAACATTTCTCGAGCTTTAGGGCCAAAAAGGAACAATCCGTCAAAGCATTGACAAACGAAGACTTGAATAGCTTCGCAAATTTGCGCAAGAACATCCAGGCAAGTCTCCTTACAACTACGCCCAATCCCGCTGCTCTAGTAATCCCTTCGGCTGCATATGCTGTGAGCCTCATAGATGAATTTGAAATGCAATCTAGGGTGGCCAACTGAGAAGCAACCTTATCTTGGACTTCGTCAGTTATGGCTCCTGCCAGGAAATCTGATAATTCCTTAATCAGATCCTTTTGGAGTCTGGTGAATTGTGCCATAAAGTTCAAAGACCGTAATGCAAAGGTCACTGAAGCATAAACCTGCTTACCAAACCTATCCATTGTCTAAGACTCTCTAATGGGAGGATGGATAGTGGAAATTTTCCCTGCCACTTCTGTTTTTTTGGCTGCTGCTACCATCATGCCATCTACTACCAATCCTTTTGCCCACAACTGATGATCCTCGGTTGCAGTAAGAATTTTGTCTGGTTTCTTGGGGATGGGTTCAATGGAGTCAGGAGCCTTCCATACCTGTTTCGAAATCAACTTAATGAACTCGTCAGTGTGTGGAGTAACCCAAGAGGTAGATGGTCGAGCACCGAAGGCCTGCAGGTACACTGATTCCTCCAAAGAGGGCTTTTGGGATGTCCAGCCACCCCTCTGCTTAAGGATCTCAAGGCTGTCTCCAAAGGAGACATCTTTGAGGGGTGACCATGGAGAACTCTCCCCTTCATTGTAATCAGTGTCCTCTGTGATGGATTCCTCTGGGGAATCTAAGTGTTTCCTCTTACACTTCCTCTTCTGAGGTACCCCCTCAGTGAGACGATCTGCGGAAGTGTCAGAAGAGGAAAAACCTATATAGGTGACTCCCGCAGTTTCTGCGCTCGCTGCCCAGGTGTTGGAATTGGTTGAGGCTCTGGATGAGGGGGAAGGGCTGACAAACTGCTCTGACTAGGGTGGAGCTGACTGAATGCCCACAATGGACACAACCCTCTCCATGGCCTGGAAATCTGGTCCTCCCGAAGAGGGAAGGGAGCCCGGAACTGAGAAAGACTGCCTCAGAACCAGGGTCCCCCTGCTACAAAGAAACTGCTCCCGAGGCTGAAGCTGGGGTCGAGCTAATGTGTGCCTAAGCCCCAAGGTGCAGGCATGGCTTCAAAAAAGCTGGAGTCTGCCCCTCAGTACTAACAGTGTATCCATGACCCCGAGAGGTCTCTGGATCCAAAAGGGCCAAAGAGCTCAGGGTAGGATTTGGTACTAGAGATAGAGACCTAGCCGGGACTGAAACAGTCAGCACTGGCTAAGTTTGAGCCGAAATCTCCAAGTCCTCAACAGACGTCAGAGGAGGAATAGTAGTTGGAGTTGAAGAAGAAAGGGTTCCAGCACTGGCAGGGGCTGGAACCAAGAACATAGATGAAATTCCCCTCGCCGCAAGGAGCAGATCTACCAATCTCAGTACATCAGATTCTGTCAGATTCTTGGTGGAATGAATAGAAGGGGATCTTGGTCATTCCAAAAAGGGGCTACATAACTGACCTGTAAAAGGGTCGATGGATGGGGAGTATCTGGTCCTACGACAATCTAGGAATGAAAATTCAGCACTTTCTGCTGGCACCAAAGACGTCAGCACCGGAATAACAGACGGCACTAAGACTATTGGCTCCATGGTCTGGCCTTGGGTCTGTCCTGACCACTTTGTCACCAGTGAGAGAGAAACTGTTGGTACTAAAGTATCTTGTAAGGTCCATACAGATTCCACACTAACAGAGGGAACCGATGATTTAAATCTCTTAGTCTTCAGGGCTGAGGGAGAAGCTGCCACTGATTGACTCCTTTTTTTGGACTTGTCAAACTTCGAAGAAGAAGAGGAATGGGACAAAAAAAGAAGTTATGTACTTACCATAACGTTCCATGTGTGTTGTCCATCCTGACCTTTATTCTTACTGATGGGTCAGATCCGATGTGTCGGAACTGTCTTGGCCTTTACAAAAGCTTGAGAACTTCAGCAAAGCTCGTGGGCCTCCTTCCCTACCCATAATGCAACTCCCTGCCCAACTAGAAATCATAAAAAGAGTAACAACTGTCTTACATAAGAAAAGTGTACACAATAGTAATGCTTATTAAGGGTCAAAATTAGCATTTCTGAGGCTATGTAGATCCAAAATCCAGTGTCCACTGGAGGGGAACACAGAGGGTGTGTTGTGAGAACAGAGGTCAAGATGGACAACACATATGGAACGGTATGGTAAGCACCTAACTTCTTTATGTGTTGTTGTCAATCTCGCCTTTATTCTCACTGATGGGACCGCGTGCCAAGCAACCTAATTCCTGGGTGGCTCATGGGAGCATATTCCTCAGAACTATAGAACCAAAGGAAGCTCTACTCCTGGAGGCCAAATCCACTTTGTAATGAGTAATAAAAGTATGCAGTTTTGCCCATGTGGCTGCAGAGCAAATATCATTCCAGGGTAACCTTGCTTGATAGGCTACAGATGTAGCTACTGATCTGGTAGAGTGTGCTTTAACAGGGAAGGAAGAGATTTGTTTTTAGAGGAGTAAATGTAGGATATGCAAAGGGTGAGTCATCTATTAAAGGTAATCTTTGAGAATGGATGACATTTTCTAGTCTCGGAATAGGACAAGAAAAGTTGATCTAATTTCCTAAATTACAAAGTTCTGTGCAGGTAGAAACGTAATTGTCTATGTCCATTTAGAAGACGCAATGCATACTTGCCTTTATTTTGTTAATTTGGAAAGAACACTGCTAGCTCAATAGATTGATTTAGGTTACTTTCTGACACAATCTTTGGAAGAAATGAGGGGTTAGTGTGTAAAGAGACTTTGTCCTCATGGAAAAATAGGTAAGGGGGCTTGGAGGACAATGCCTGCAGATCTGAGACTCTTCTGGCTGAGGTAATAACCACTAAAAAGAGTGTCTTCCAAGACAGTAACTTTATATCACATGTGGTAGAAGGCTCAAAGGAGAACAAGTAATGTTTGGTAAAATGAAGTTTAGGTACCATGGAGGAGCAAATGGATTCTTATATGTAGGTCTAATCATCGTTGTTCCCTTCAAAAAGGCTTTACAGAGTCTATGTGATATGATGGTAGAGCCATTTTCTCCCACATGATAATTTAATATTGCTGCTAGTTGGGCTCTAATAGTAGAAGTAGCTGCCCCCTCATGAAAGAGTTTCACCAAAAATTCCAGGATAGAATGTGTGGGAGCAGACAGGGGATCAATTTGGTTGTCATTTGCCCACATAACAAACCTGTTCCATTTACTCTGTAATAATCCTCTTGTGGAGGTCATATGGGAGGATAGCAAGATTGTGTTCCACCGGAGAGGAAAGAAGAGGAAACCTGGCAATCAAGGAAACTGGAGCAGTTAAGCTGTCAACTTGAGGTTTTGAAGGTTGGGATGACCCAATCCCGATGAATGAGTCAGTAGATCTGGAGCCGGGTCCAGAATCCATGGGTCATCTAGAAGATGAGGATGTAGGAAGGGAAACCAGATCTGACGAGGCCAATAGGAAACAATCAGGATTACTGTGGTCTCCAAAACACTGGCTTTCTGCAACAACTTGGGAATCACAGGAATCAGAGGGAAAGCATAGAGGAGTCCAGGAGGCCAATCGTGAACAAGTGCATCCTTTAGTGACTCCCCCATAGGAGGGATCAGGGCAAAGTTGTTGCTGCATTTAGTATTGGTGGGCAAAGCAAAAAGATTGCAGTAAGGCTGGCCCCATTTTCTGAAAATCTTTTCCGCTACATACTGATTGAGGGACCACTCATGACACCATAATATGGCCCTGCTCAATTTGTCTGCAATCATGCTGGATTTCCCCAGGATGTGCATGGCAATAAGAAAATGGCTGGAAGACGTTGCCCATTGCCAAACCCTTAGAGCTTCTCGACAAAGGGGGGAAGATCAGGTTCCACCTTGTTTGCTTATGTACCAGACTACTGACATATTGTCTGACTGAATTGCTATTCTTCCCAGAGGGAGAGTATTTTGAAATGCTTGCAACACCAACAGCACTGCTCTCATCTCTAGGATGTTTACATGTAGGTGAGCCTTGTATTCCTGCCAGGTGCCTTGGACTGTCTTCCCCAGATAATGCCCCCCCACCCTATCTGGGAAGCATCTGTGGTCACAGTGGCTCGGAGTAGAGGAGGGATGAATGGACGGCCTTGAGAAACTGAGGGAGAGTAAATCCACCAGTCGAGATCCTTTTTGCAAGAATTGGTTATGAGAATCTTGTGCTACATTGGCAAATCCAAAATTGACCACTGTGTGGAAAGTAACCATTGAAGTAGTCACATATGTAGGCAAGCTAGAGGAATAAGTACAATGGATGCTGCCATCTTTCCCAGAACTTGTAGTACTTGCTTTGCACTGGCTCATTTTTTCTTGATTAACATTATACATGCAAGCAGAGATCATGAACTCTGTCATGGGGTAGTTTTGCTATCAGCCTGGTTGTATTTATCTCTGCTCCTATAAAATAAAAATTTTGATATGGCTCTAGAGCAGATTTGTCATAATTTATGGTAATGCCTATTGGGGAGCAGAGCTGGAGTGTATGATCTCTGGCTTGCAGCAAAAGATGCCTGGTCGGGGCGGTTATGAGCCAGTCGTCCAGATATGGAAACACCTGGCATCCTCTGCATCTCATGTGAGCTGCCACTACTGCCATGCATTTGTTGAACACTCTAGGGGCCATACTGAGATCAAAGTGCACAGCTCGAAACTGGAAGTGACTGGCTCCTAGCCGGAAGCGCAAAAACCTTCTGGATTGTCTTTCCATTAGAATGTGTAGTACGCATCCTGAAGGTCTATAGAGCACATCCCATTGTCTTTTTCCAGGAATGGAAGAATCGACTGCAGTGCTACCATCCAGAACTTGGTCTTCTTCACAGATTTGTTTAGTTTGCTGAGATTCAGTATTGGTCTCCAGTCCCCTGTTTTCTTTGATACTATAAAGAATTTTGAGTAAGTTCCAGAGCTCGCTGGTCTGTGGGAACATCTTGGCTGATTCTTTTTCTGAGCAACTTTTGAATTTCTAATGTTGTTTGTTCCTTTTGACTGGGTGGCACATCTGGAATGGATTTGTTTATGGGAATGGGGAAAGAGAATAATATATCCCCTGGATATTATGTCCTGCACCCATTTGTTGTTGGTTATCTTTTGCCAGGTTTCGAGGTGCAGTGATAATCGCCCCCTAACTGCCTCCAGAGCGGAACAGTCAGGCACTCCTTCAGGAGTGCTGAAAGGGTCTGCCAAAGAATCTGGAGCCTTGATTTTGCAGGCCCTCTTTGCTGCACGGGTGGCATCTTCCATTATTATTACTCCCCCTCCGCCTCTGGGGGAACTTTCACCTCGAGTGTCCTGATAAGACCTTTGAGATTACTTGAACCACATTTTCCCACTGCTCCTCTGACGATATGGAAATGGTCTGGTGGGTGTGGAAAAATGCACTCCAATGGCAGACAAGGTCTTATTCTCCTGTTCACACTGGGTTAGCATTTCTTTTACCTTGGGTCCAAAGAGGGATTAGCCATCAAAGGGATCATTAATAAAGGAAGACTTAAAGGGCACTGCAAAATCACAAATACACATCCAGGCCTGCCTCCTAATGGAGTTGCCTAAACCTGCCACCCTACCCACTCCATCTGCAGCATATGAGATAAGCCTTATGGAGGAGTTGACCACAGAGTTGAGGGTAGCGAGCTGAGCATTGATCTTATCTGCTGCCACATCAGCTACAGCTAGCTCCCTGGAGGGAATCTGATAATTCTTTTAGCAGATCCCTCTGAAGTCTGGTGAAGTGAGCGAGATAGTTCAGCGATTGTAAAGTAAAAGCCACTGAAGAGAAGACACACTTCCCATACCTATCCTTGGTCCTGGAATCCTTATTAAGAGGGATAGAGGAACTGGTCTCAGAAAGTTCATTTTCCGTGGCAGCCATGGCATCTACTGCTACACCTTTGGTAAAAAAAGCTTGGTCCTTAGGGACTGTGATGTACTGTTTGGCCTCCTAGGAGTGGGCTTTATGGAATTTGGGGTCTCCCACGCCTTCTGGGAGATTAACTGAATAAGCTCAATGGAAGGCGGTGTCACCCAGGAGGTTGAAGGGGAAGATCTGAGGGCCTTCATGTATACCAACTCCTCGGCTGAAGGGGACAAGGACTGCCTGTCATCTCTCACTTTCAGAATTTCTAGGGCTCCTCAGGAGGTGGCCGTGCGGACCCTTCTGCTTCATCGAGGACAGTATCTGAGGTGATGGACTCCTGTGGGGAGTCCAGATGCTTCTTTTTGGAAAGTCTCTTCCAAGGGACATCCTCAGTGGGATATTCTGGGCAAGTTTCGGAAGAGGGAGGAGTCCCCTGGGGACCATCCTGAGGCTTGGGATCTCTGCGGACCTGTTGATGGAGGTGATGATATAAAGACACCTGTGCCGATGAGGAAGGAAGCTCCGAAGAGGACTGTGCCTGAGACAGAGGACCAGTCAATCACCCTCCTCATAACTTCAACAGCCATCCGCCCCTGCTCTGAAGAACTCCCCAGACCTGACATAATGGATGTCGGAGCTGAAAGAGCCTGCAGAGCTGGAGACAGATACTCTGAAGATGAGGTGGGAACTGAACCCATCCGTGCCGAGGCCCAGAGAGACATAGTCGGATCTGAGGAGATCTGAGCCAGCTCCAAAGACCCGACCGATGAGTGTCGACTCTCAGAGATCTCCTGCTCCATCTGGCTGTAGACACTCGGGGCAGACACTAGATCTGAGGAGCCAACCAGCCCTGGACCCAAAACAGACACCAGTTGGATATCAGAGTCTTCTGGCTCCAAAACCGAAGGCATGGCATATGGAGCAAGACTCTTGCAAATGGAGATCCCCCAAGCAGTAAACACATAAGGTATGAGAGTCACTGAGGGGCATCTTTTTGCTACACTTCTCACACTTTTTAAACCCTAAGGGCTTAGTCTCTTTTTGGGACATACTGAAACTCTAGTAGCAGCAAAACACACCAAGCAGCTAAAGAAGAAGTAAAGAAAGAATAAAGATAAAGCAGTTTTTTTTTAGAAATACCACACCAATGGAAAAAGGAAGGGGGGAAGTCCTCTAATTAAATGGACTTTGTTAACCATTCTCTAACTAAAACGAATGGTTATGTGGGATAGAGAAAGAAAGTAACAGCACTACAAATCACTCGCTATGCAAAGTAGAAAGGGGAAGGGAAAGGGACACCCTCTAATGCAAACAGGTGAAAGTTAGACACCCTCTAAGTTAAACAGATGCTAATGGAAAGGGAAAAACTAGCCTATGAGAAAATACTATCATTAAAAAGGGAAGGTACTAACTACAGTTGAAAAAACAGTGAAATCTAAGTATAAAGATATACGAAAAAGCTAAAATAGCCAAAAAGCTTAGCCCAGAGCTTGCTTGCAGATCCTACTAACAGTGCAGCAAACGAGATATGGGGAATTCAGGGAAATGCATTATGAGTAGAAGAAGGAGGTCCATGAGCTTTGCTGAAGTCCTCAAGCTTTTGTAAAGGCTGAAACGGATCCAACACATTGGATTCCAACCATGAGTGAAAATAAAGGTGAGACTGACAACAACACATCAGCAGTTTTTCTTTTTGTCTCATGACTAGAGATGGCCTCTTCAAGGGCAGATTTTATCATTGCCTTCAAAATTAATTTATTTTTTCTTTCCACCAGGGTCTGAAGCTGTGGCAGACAGAGCAATATTCTTGTAAGTACACCTGGCCCAGGCAGTAAACAGAGAGAGAGAGAGAGAGAGAGTGCCCATCAGAATGTGGCATTTTTTAACACATTTGAGGCATTTCTTAAAGCCAGAAGTGCCTTTGCCTTTATCAGCCATGATATACAGCACACAAACACACCACACACACACGCACATACTATGTAGAAAAAAAGAGTAGACAGAAAGAAAATAAGAATAGTACACTTTTTTTGAAAGGATAAGAAGGAAAACAAAGATAGGCTACTAAATATGGTAGTAGAGCATACCTGGAAGTACAGAAGAAAAAGACTACCGACAATGGTAGAAGAGGGCACCCAAAGGTATGGAAAGGAAACTACCAACAATGGCAGTGAAGGAAAACACTGAAGTGTCAAAAAAGGGTAAGGAGCTATCAGAAAAATGGGTAGGCTAATCGAACATAACTAAAGATTAACAGAAGGAAAAAATCTATTTAAACACAAAACTTAAGTACAAATATAAGAGAAAAAGATCACTTAGCTTGAGAGCTATTGTCAACGCGTCTGTCACAGGAAGCAGCAAATGAGATCTGAGGAAATTTGGAAGGGAGCATTCTGGGTAGGACTTAAGCTGGAGAGTTTTTGGTTCTCATGGGCTGTAGTAATGGCCGAGAAGGTTCAGATATCGGAACCAAACCCATTTGTTAAGGATTAAATGAAGACTGACAACATCAGATCAATGGTTTGGGGTACTATGTTGTAGGAAGAAGAAGAATAGCTGTGGATTATATCTTCTGAAACCTGGATGTCTTCCTACAGATGAGTCCAGAGAAAGGTAGACAGAGAGAGAGAGAGAGAGAGAGATACAGAAAAGAGATTACTTGAAGTATCTATGTGCTGTGAACATTAATTCTTGACTCAGAAGTTAATTACTGGACTTTGTGTGAGAGACTGTGTCTCTTTGTTTATGGGATTCTGGGACTTTGAAGGAAAAATGTACTTTGTACTTGGAAAGCCCCAGGGTGCATCTTCCATTTGTGGGGGAGGGTCTGTCTTGGATCTGCTCATTGTGTCTGCCACAGAGCTCTGCTCTCAAGGGATGTAAGTAGCCTGAAGGGATAAATTCAGCCAAGTTGCAAGTTCCCAGGCTATCACACCTAGTCTTCATAGGAGTGATTATGTGAAGTAGCCCTGGAATCTACATAAATTCTTTAAGGTCTTTAATACATTTACAACAGCCATCATTTATTTGATATTTGTACTTTTTTTTTTTGACATGATGATCTTAACGTTCCTGTACTTTGATCCCCTTGGATACTGCCTTTCAGGCAAACTGTAATGCATTAGTATTTACAAACTAGGCTGGGATTGCAGGGGAAAGTAGAAGAATTGGATTCAGTAAGAGTTCTTTCCTGACAAAGGATGAGCACTGGGATATGGAAATATAGATGGTGTTGATACTGAATCCATAGTGATTTGCGAAACCATTGTTTTTCCTCATGTGTAATCCGGCTAGAGGAATTATCAGGTAGTGGAAGCCATGTATCCCAAAATTCTGATATACCCCCTTGCAGAAATCACTGTTTCTTGGGAAAGCAGCAGAGACTGGCTGTGATAAAAGGTTATCATCACTTGAGATATCTTCTAGTAGGTAAGCTAGACATGTGATTCTGTCAGAAGGAATAAAGGATAACTTCACAAGAGTGAAATGAAAATCTAGGTTCTGAAACAAATTTTTCACAGCTATCCGAGATTATTTATTTATTTGTCTTTGTTTACCTGCAAAGTCCGACTGGGTAATACCCATTTTCATTGGTGGCTAGTGGAGAAAAGGTCCATTTGCTTACACTGCATTACACTTTAAGTTCCAGTTAAACACAGAGTAGTTGCATTTCTATTTGCATTTATACAAGAACAGTAGTTAAATTTAAACATTCTAAGATTTTACAGATGTGGAAGTTACTAAAGAGAAAACCCACGTGCAACTTAGTGAATTGTACAGGCAGCGGTTATGTATAAAAATTGTTTTGTCATTTCAGTGAGAGGTTGAGTGTATTCTGTTTGAGGAGAGTATTTGGAGAGTATCATATGGTGAACACAAAGTCTCAACCTTGAGATGAGAATGTGCAGGACCAGGATTGGTTAAGATGTTATTTAAGCAGTGGTTTAAAGCTATTGAGTTTGTTGGAGAGTTTTATTTGTGTGGGGATACTATTCCATAGTTTAGCAATATACTGGGAGTAGAGCAAGTCTCTTGCAACATTATTTGACTTACTTGTCAGTAATAAGAATTTGTTACTAGAGCTGAGGTCCCTTGCTGGACAGTAGGTCAGTAATAAGTTATGGAATGCAGGGCATTTTTCTTGATGCTGAATGAGTTTGTGTGCTTTATTTAGTTATGAATATGTTAGGTAGTTGTGTAGTTCAAGCCAGTTTAATTGCTCTAAGCTATGACAATAGTGGGTCCTATGTGGGAGACTGGTGGCAAATTAGGTGGATTGAACACTCTAAATTGGCCATAGGTGTGAGTGTGTGTGTGTGTGACCGTAAAACTCCACTGAAAATCATTGAGCGGACAGGTGATCCGCTGTGGCGACCCCTAACCGGGAAAAGCTAAAAGAAGAAGAAGAAGATTGTAGCAGAAGGCAAGTTTCTTTCTTTGACTATTGTTTAAGTTTGTTAGGAAAGGAGTGGTGTGTCAGAGCGTCAGAAATAATAAGGTGGTGGCTAGAGTTTTTCTTGCAGTATCTGTAAGGAATCCATTGATCCTATAAAGGGAACCTAGTTTTTGGTGAGTAGGTTTAATGCTGTGCAGTATATGCTGGTCATATTTAAGTTGTCATCTATTATAACACTTAAAGGTTTAAAAAAAACAAAGGTATATACTGCTGCCCAAAGGTCTAATCCCAGAAAACGCTGAATAATGAAACAAAACAAACAAGGTAGGACCACCAAGGTTTTAAAATCCAGTTTATTCCAGGAATAAAATCAAAAGGATAAGCGCTTTCACATGGAATAACCACCCTTTATCAGATCTCGAAATACAAAATCAAGCACTCGGTTTAAATAGCAAAGCAAAATACTAATTAAAATCAGTTGGTACCTAATTAAAACACAAACACACCAATAAAGTAGTTACAAAACTACTGCAAAGAACTCACTTAAAGGGACGTGCCTCTAAAACCGGCTTGATGCTTACATAGCTATTCAAACCTGGATGAATATGTGCACGTAGCCTAAATATCCATTTTAATTCAACTGATTCAAGATAGTTGTTACTGTTACCCCCTCTTGGACTATCAAATACAAGTTGCAACACCTTAAAACTAAAACTGTGTGTATTAAACTCAACAATGTGTTTGGCCAAGGCATTCTGTATGTTAAAATTCCTGATGTCATATAAGTGGTTGTAAATCCTATCCCTCAACCTTCTGGAGGTTTTACCCACATAGAAGCATTCACAACAATACCAGTTAGCAAGATATATTAGATTGCTACTGTCACATGTAGCATGCAATCTAGGAAGAAATGTAAAACCAAATGTGGGATGACAAAAAAGTTGTGCTACATTTATTGCTCTACACATATTACAATGCTTGCAAAGGAAGGTGCCAAAACTCAAGCTTTTATCTTGCTTAACACGCTGATTCACATATTTACACAGGAGCTGTTTTAAATTTAAGTTATTTTTATATATGAAGCTCGGTCCTTCAACAATATTAACAGTGGTGGGATCTATAGTTAAAATATGCCAATTTCATCTAATAATTTTTAACATAACTGCATTATCATTGGCATATTTTGTTATGAAATTAAGTTTCCTACCCCTGGGATGTCTAGTGTACCTAGGGTAATTCAGTGAATGTGTAGAGCCATTTTCAGTTGGATTTGTGTTCTCAAAAACATGCTTCTTAGCCTTGTCCAATACCATTTTGGCATAACCCCTATCTACAAACAACTGTTCTAAAGTATCAGTTTCATCATTCAAAACAGTTTGCTTTCTACAAATCCTCTTCATTCTATGAAATTGTCCCTTCACTATGTTCGGGAATATAAACCTGGGATGTATGCTGCTAAATTCTAGCAGATTGTTTCTCCAGCATGACTTACGAAATAAGCCAGTATTAAGAATCCCAGAGTCTTCCCTATATACAGTGACATCTAAAAAGTCAACCTTTTGCATAAATTATGTCAAAGTAAACTTCAAAAGAATCAGCCGTGGACTCTAGATAATTAATGAAGTCATACAAACAAGAAAGCTCACCATTCCATAACAGGAAAATATCATCCACAAACCGTCTATATAGCAGGACGTGTGGATAATAAACACAATTGAATACATGCATGTTTTCCCCAATAATGTGCTACAAAATTTGCATAAGAATTCGCACATGGGGTGCCCATGGCGACACCCCATTGCTGCAAATATATATTATTATCAAATATAAATACATTATTGGAGAGGACCATATCCAGTAGTGTGCAAATTAGTGTCATCTCATTGTTGTTCATAGAGTGCATATTGTTTAACACTTCTCTGATGGCATCCAGGCCATATTTGTTGGGTATGGAGGTGAAAAGACTTTTTACATCTAGTGTAACCATTAAACATTCATGAAGGGAGGATTCCTTGTTATATAAATCTAGGTCATTTAGAAACTGAGTGGTGTCTTTTAAGATAGTTGGTATTTGCTTAACTATCGGTCCTAATTTCTGTTCTACATAAATAGACATGGTCTCAGTTGCCCACCCACCACCTGCGACTATGGGTCTCATGGGGGGTGGATGTATAGGCTTATGCACCTTTGGTAGACCCTTAATGCAAGGAATAAGTGGATGTTCTATATGTAGACAGCAATATAAACTATAATCTATCTGTCTGCACATTAAAAGGTCATACAAGTTGTCATGAACCTGTCTAAGAATATCCATAAAATGTGTATCATCAATACAAACATAGGTATCAGCATCTTGCAACAATTCATACATTGCTATATTATAGTCTTTCCTATTCATAAGTACGATCCCCCCACCTTTATCTGCTGGTCTAATCGCTAAGGCTGTGTTGCTTTGCAAGGACCGTAAAACTTCTCTCTCGGTTAAATTAAAATAAGAACAATTGTTTTTAGTATATAGCTGTTTGTAAATGTCCCTTTCACATGCCTTTACAAAACAGTCTACATAAGGTGGCAATACAGGGCTATATGAACGTCTACGTTTCAAAGAAAATTCAGTTTGTTGACTTGAATCTTTATCATATAACAGTTTCAAGCTAACATTGCGCCCAAACATCCTTACATTCGTACCTGTTGAAGGAATAAAGGATAATCCTTTATTCAACAAGGATATCTCTGCCAAAGACAGTTCATGGTCAGACAGATTACAAACCAGGTTATTTATTTCCTGGTTCTTCTGTTTGTGTTGTTATTTTCTCCCGACTACTTTCTCTTTAGACAGCCCCGACTGCTGGATTTCGACTGAGACGTGGTACGTGATTTCACCGGTAATGGTAAAAAACGTTCCACGTTAAAAGGTGGTAAGAACTTCGGTCTGACCCCAGATATGGTATTCTGCAAAACTTGCTGATTGGGTGGAGGGGTCAATCCTTGCAACAAAGTAAGCTAAGGTTCAAACTGTTGTGATGGAACGTTGCTAGAAATGGCTACTGACTCTTTTATAGTATTTGTAAGAGGCATATTAGGCATAGACTGGGAAAAGTTAGACAGCACACCAGTGTGTAAAAGATCAGATGTGGATTTTGTGTTTAAAGTGGAAGAGACATTAACTACATTGTTTCTAGAATACATAAAAACACTGCCGAGACTAAAGTCTTTAAAGTCCCGTTGCAATTTGCGCTGTTTAGTGTGCTGTAGCCTATTGCTGTATAGGGACACATTCATATAGGTATTGGTGAGCAGGTCCGTAAAAACCTCACCTTTAAAACAAGATAAATCTTTATGTAACAGCTCCACTTTCTTGGTTAGTTCTTCTTCAATCTGATGGAAATAGTAAATTAACAATTTCATATATTGATGGCCCAGCTCAATGCTGAGTTGCTGCCAGCTTTTAAGCAGTTCAGGACGAGAATCTCCATAAGTCAGCATACACATAGTTTAGCAACATACTGGGAGTACAGCAAGTCTCTTGCAACATTATTTGACTTACTTATTAGTAATAAGAATTTGTTATGAGAGCTGAGGTCCCTTGCTGGACAATAGGTCAGTAATACGTTATGGAGTTCAGGGCATTTTTCTTGATGCTGAATGAGTTTGCGTGCTTTAGTTAGTTATGAATATGTTAAGTAGTTGTGTAGTTCAAGCCAGTTTAACTGCTCTAAGCTATGACAATGGTGGGTCCTATGAGGGAGACTGGTGGCAAATTTAGCTACCTTACTGTAGCAGAAGGCAAGTTTCTTTCTTTGAGTAATGTTTAAGTTTGTTAGGATAGGAGTGGTGTGTCAGAGAGTCAGAAGTAATAAGGTGGTGGCTAGAGTTTTTCTTGCAGTGTCTGTAAGAAATCCATTGATCCTATAAAGGGAACCTAGTTTCTGGTGAGTAGGTTTAATGGTGTGCAATATATGCTGGTCATATTTAAGTTGTCATCTATTATAACACTTAGAGGTTTACTGTGAGTTACAGTTTCGATGACAGTATTATTTGTTGACTTTATGGTAAAAAATTGCTTTAGATTTTGGCAACTGTTTGAGGGAAAAAGCATTAACTAAGCTTTATTGGTGTTGAGCAGGAGGTTAGATTCTTTGAGTCAGGTTTCTACAGAGGAGAATAAGAAGTTATGTACCTACCATAACGTTCCATGTTAGTTATCTTCTTCTCGCCTTCTTTCTTGCTGGTTGAGTTCCGAGCCGATCCTCGGCTCCGACTCGGCGATCTACCAAAGCTCGAGAGCTATTTACTGGCTCAAGGCCTCCCCATATCCCACAATGCTTGGCGCTGGATACACAGATCTCATTTGGCAGAGCTAACACCATAGAAAAATTTCAGGGACACCTGTCCAAACTACAAGGTTTACCTACAGTAGTAAAACAGAGGAAGGACGTAACCCAGATATGAATTAGCCAGAGGAAGAAGGCCTCAAAAAGGGACTCTTCTTGGTCTGTCCAGGCTAGGGGGATGGAGGGTGGGACGCAACAAAGAAGGCAAGAAGAAGAGAACTAACATGGAACGTTATGGTAGGTACACAACTTCTTAATGTTAAGTTGTCTATCTCGCCTTCATTCTTGCTGGTTGGGACAGCATCCCTAGCACCTTAGTCCTGGGTGGCTCATCGGAACAGAATCTTGAGCACAGTGGAACCAAAATCAGCTCTACTCCTAGAGGCCATATCCAACTTATAATGTGAAATGAAAGTATGAGGAGTGGCCCATGTGGCTGCAGCACAAATAGATTCCATTGGTAGTCTTGCTTGAAAAGCTACCGAAGTAGCTAACGCTCTGGTGGAATGACCTTTAGGTTTAGTAGGGAGTTCTTTATGTCTCAGCTGATAAATCAAAGTAATAATAGAGGACAACCACCTGGATAAGGTTACTTTAGAAAATGGCAGTCCCTGTTTGCCCTCAGCATAGGACAGGAAGAGTTGGTCTGATGTTCCTGTTTGCTTAGTCCTATCCAAATAAAAAAGTTATTGCCTATGAATGTCCAATTGGTGTAACTTTTGTTCAGCTTTGTTTGAATAGTTAGGAAAAAAGACAGGTAGATCAATAGCCTGATTCAGGTTTGTTTCGGAAGGTATCTTGGGCAGAAACGAAGGATTAGTCCTGAGTGAAACTCTATCCTTATGAAACACAAGGTAAGGAGGACGAATACAGGGGGCTTGAAGTTCCGAAACTCTCCTAGCTGAGGTGATGGCTACTAAAAAGAGAGTCTTCCAGGAGAGTAATTTTAAGGAACAGGAAGCCGCAGGTTCAAAAGGGAAAAGAATCAAGGAAGCTAATATCAAATTTAAATCCCACGGAGGCGGGGGATCTCTGACCGGGGGCCTAAGCAAAATAGTCCCTTTAAGAAAGGCCTTGCAAAGTTTGTGAGACATGATGCTGGTTTCTGACAGGCCAACGTGGAAATTTGCAATAGCAGCTAATTGGACCCTAATGGTGGCAGACGAGGAGCCAGCTTGAGAAAGTTCTGCTAAAAAATCTAGAACGTAATGGACAGGGGCTGTAAAGGGATCTATATTCCTAGCCTCTGCCCAGAAAGAGAAACGTTTCCACTTACTAGCATAAGTCTTCCTGGTGGTAGATTTGTGTGAAGAAAGGATGATTTCACGCACCGGCTGAGAAATATGTGGAAGCCTGGCTAAGGTTGGAAGTGGAGCAACCAAGCCATGAGGTTGAGAGACTGAAGGGATCGGTGCAGCTCGCCCGACTGATGGACCAAGAGGTCTGGCACTGGGTCCAGATTCCAAGGCTGCTCCAGCAGGTGACGATGCAGGAATGGGAACCAAATTTGTCGAGGCCAGTAAGGGGCAATGAGGATCATCCTGGATCCCAATGCGGTCGCCTTCTGAATTAGCTTGGGAATTAGGGGAAAAGGTGGGAATGCATACAGAAGGCCCTGGGGCCAATCGTGAACTAGAGCATCTCTGGGGGAGTGGCCAGGAAGAGGGAAGAGAGTGAAGAAATTGTCGCACTTGCTGTTGAGAGGAGTTGCGAAAAGGTCGCAGTAAGGGTGACCCCATCTGCGGAAAATTTTGTCCGCTACTGACTGATTGAGAGACCACTCGTGAGGCATGAGAATAGCTCTGCTTAGTCTGTCCGCTATGATGTTGGGCTTCCCGGGGATGTGCGTTGCTATCAGAAACCGTTGAGAGGAGATCGCCCACTGCCAGAGTCTGAGTGCTTCTCGACATAAGGGATAGGACTTGGTTCCACCCTGCTTGTTGATGTACCACACTACAGACATATTGTCTGTTTGAATTGCAATAGTCCCGGTGGGTAGAGAGTCCTGAAGAGCTTGCAACGCTAAAAGCACCGCTCTCATCTCCAA